>NC_133665.1:21440926-21571268 GCF_037893015.1 Macrotis lagotis
ACCCTTGCTAGAAAATCAACTTGTATTAAAGGAACTGGTTAATGAAGTTGGCTTGGTACAGTTTTCCTGTAAAGAGGGTTATATCCTCCAAGGACCCTCTATCCTGAAATGCTCAGTATCACAACAGTGGAATGGCTCTTTTCCTTTTTGTAAAATGGTGCTCTGCCTCCCACCTCCACTCATTTCTTTTGGTGTTCCTGAATCTTCCCCCACTCTTCATTTTGGAAGTGTTGTCAAGTATTCCTGCGTGGATGGGTTTTTCATGAAAGGAGATTCTACCACCTCTTGCCAAGCTGATGGTACATGGAGCTCTCCACTGCCAGAGTGCATTCCTGTTGAATGCCCCCAGCCTGATGAAATACCCAATGGCATCATAGATGTTCAAGGTCTTGCCTACCTCAGCACAGCCTTGTACACATGTAAACCTGGCTTTGAACTGATGGGAAACACGACCATACTTTGTGGAGAAGATGGGCACTGGCTTGGAGGAAAACCAACTTGTAAACCCATTGAGTGTCCAAAACCTGGTGAAATTCGAAATGGTAAGCTATCTTACACAAATCTCCATTATGGACAAACCATTTCATACTCATGTGATAGGGGCTTTAACCTTGAAGGACCAAAAACTCTGATGTGTTTAGAGACAGGGGATTGGGATGTAGCTGTTCCATCTTGTAGTGCCATTTATTGTGATCCCCCACAACCTATTGAAAATGGTTTTGTGGAAGGAGCGGATTATAGCTATGGTGCCATGATTATTTACAGCTGTTTTCCAGGATTCCAGTTGATGGGCCATGCCATGCAAACCTGTGATGAGTCAGGGTGGTCTAGTTTTATACCAACATGTCTTCCAATAGACTGTGGTCTTCCTCCCCATATTGATTTTGGAGACTATGTGAAAGTTAAAGGACAGGAAGGCTATTTTGATCAAGAAGATGATGCTATGGAAGTCCCATATCTTACTCCTCACCCTCCTTTTTCATCTAATCCAATGGACAGAAGCCAGAAAAACATGAAAGGCTCTACAGCAATACAGATACCCAACTTTTTATACGGTACTCGAGTTTTATATTCTTGTAACCCTGGACATGAACTTTTGGGTAATCATATTCTGATTTGCCAGGAAGATGGAACTTGGAATGGTAGTGCCCCTGCCTGCATTTCAATCGAATGTAACTTGCCTCACCAGCCAGAGAATGGATTTTTGCATTTTACTGAAAATACAATGGGCAGTATAGTACACTATGGCTGTAATCAAGGGTATATGCTGGTGGGCTCTAGCAAAAGACTTTGTCTGTCAAATCGACAGTGGAGTGATAATGCCCCACATTGTGAGGTAATTTCATGCAATAAACCAAACCAACTGATGAATGGATCTATTCAAGGAGGAAATTATACATATCTGAGTGTGTTACATTATTCATGTAACACTGGGTATGAACTGAATGGCTCCAACAGAAGAACATGTCTTGAAGATAGTCAATGGGATGGGAATGAGCCAATTTGTATCCCTGTGGCCTGTGATTCACCCCCAGTCTCAGAAAATAGCCAGGTGAGTGGGGATGAGTACACCTTTGGAAAGGAGATTATATATTCTTGCAATGAAGGATTCCTGCTTGAAGGGCCTAGAAGTCGAGTTTGCCTGGCCAATGGGACCTGGAGTGGAGTCACTCCAGTCTGTGTAGATATCAAGTGTCCTGCACTACCACAGATTGTCAATGGGGAAGTTAGTGGGCTGGAACACAGCTTTGGAAAGGAAATAGATTTCCATTGTCATGAAGGCTATGTTTTACATGGTACCATAAAGCTAACCTGTCAGGTGGATGGCACCTGGAATGGAGAGGCACCTCTCTGCAAACCAGTGAACTGTGGTCCCCCTGAAGACCTCTCCCATGGCTTCTTAAATGGTTCCTCCTTTTCTTTTGGAGACTATATAGAGTATGTATGCTTTCCTGGTTATAAACTCTATGGCTCTGCTTTGAGGCAGTGTCTTTCTAATGGCTCCTGGAGTGATGGCCCCCCTTCTTGCCTGCCTTGTGAATGTCCTTCACCTCTGATTCAAAATGGGCTCGTTGTTGGGGAAGATTTCAGTTGTGGAAAGGTTGCCCAGTTTCAGTGCCTTGAAGGCTTCAAGCTCCTGGGGCCTTCTGAAATTACTTGTGAGACAGCAGGGCAGTGGAGTGCTGGCTTTCCATTCTGTGGACGCAGTTCTTGTGGTCCCCCACCAACAATCTTGAATGCTTTCATCAATGGAAACAGTTCCTTGGAGGAGAATGCAATAACCTACACTTGTGTGACTGGCTATGTCATGCAGGACAGGTCTGACTTGATTTGTACAGAGAAAGGGACATGGAGCAAACCTTATCCAAGTTGTAAGCTCCTCTCCTGTGGACCCCCACCTTCTGTAGCTAATGCAGTGGCAACTGGAGAGACATACACTTTTGGAAGTCAAGTACAACACAGGTAAGGTAATCAATCCAAAGTTTTGTTGCATCATAGGTTCTTAGGGCAATCTGGTGAAGCCTATAGAGCCCTTCTCTAAATAATGGTTTTTAAAATGCATATGTTAAATATATTAGATTACAAAGTAAAACAATTATATTGAAATACAGTGATCAAAAATAAATTTAAGTCACAGACCCTATGGTTAAGAACTCCTGTACTAAAGCATCTGAGAGACACAAGCAGAAAAAGTTAAAAGGGAAATAAATGGCAGGCTTTTAAAAAAATCAGTTATTATGAAATGAATGTGCTACCATTAAAGCCAACAAGAAATTATTCAGTATCTACCAGGTGTGAACACTATGTTAAGAACTGGGGGATACAAAGAAATTTAAAAGATACCCTCTAAAATTTGGCCTTATGATCTCCATTGTTTTGAGAACAATAGCTCACATTTTTATCATGATATACAAAGTACTTATCTCCCATTAACTCTGTGGGGTAAGTAATAGTAATAGGGACTGGACCTCTCATTTCCTTTGTATAGAAACTCCAGGTGAAAAAAAACTCCTCTTCCAATACAGTTTAGCAACTTCTCCTCTTAGGAGGATGTGCCAGAGGGAAGGCTTGAACCTAAGTTTTACTGGTTCCAACCTCAGCTCTTGAGCCATTATGCCACAGTGCCTTCATAGGCATTTGGTTTTGATAGCTGTATTTCAATATAATTGGTTTCCTCTGTAACCATATATTGTTGTACAAGTAGTATTATCCCATTGGATTTGTTCAAACATTTGTCCAAGAGCTTGGCAGAGAACCAAGGTCCTCTAATTCCAAGTCTACCACTGCCCTCCCCCCCCCCCCACTAAATTGGCCCATGCTTTACTTTGTTTTACTCAGAATTGCTAAATAGTCATTATAATGTTTGCAATTCCATGCAAGTGGTTATTTTAAAGATGTAATGATGTCTAATAAGAATTGTTATTATCAACATAATGTATTGTTTAAGAGATCAACTCTTCAAGAAGGTAAGAATTTCAGCAGGTGGCAATATTCTGATGGCAGTGTAGAGGAGGAGTGACAAAGAGAAAGAATTATTGTGTGGGTTTAGATTGGGGGGGATTAGGGAAGATCAATGGAATTATAAAATTTTGAGCTGGAAAGAACCAGAGGGATTATATAATCCACATTTTTTCATTTCATGCATAGGGAAACTTAAGACCTAGAGTGATTAGGCAATTTACCTGGAGAAGAAATTGTACATTGAAAAGAATTCTGACTCTAGATTCAAAAATTCTAGGTTCAAATCCCATTTCCAAGACCTAATCTGTGACCTTGGCCAAGTCAGTATATGTTCTTGGGCCTCAGTCTCCCCAACTATAAAGTGAGGTGCTTGGATTCAATGACTTCTGATTCCCTTCCACCACTTAGTCTATGATCCTATGACCTGCCTGAAATCACATAATAAACAAATAATAGAGCCAGGGGTTCAATGTAAGATTTCTGACTCTAAATCAGAGCTCTTTCCAAGATAACTCTGTGGTTCTGGAGCTGAGTATCAAGGAAGATCTTGGTGCCAGAAATATGGAAATTGGGAGAACAGGGCAAGTTCTGGGGAAAATATTGAAAGTTTAATTCATATTCTTATATATATGAATATACATAAATATATATATATATATATATATATATACACATATGTGCATGTATATATGTGTCCAGCAGGCAGTAATGATGCACTAGGAAAAAATGTCTGGATCTAGGAGGTCAGACTTACACTTTTGAAGATCACTTTGACAGGTGAGAGGTAGATAGATTGTAGTGGGGAAAAATTTATAAAAGTATACCAAACAGAAAGCTATTCAATAGTCCAGGCTTAAGGTGGTGAGAGTCCCTTCCCACCTTAGCAGTGTCAGAGAAGAGAAGATGGAATATGCAAAAGATGTTATGAAGTTAAAATTGACAGGATTTGGCAACAGATTTGATAGGGGGAAGGGAGTGAGAGAGTGAAGGGGCAGCTTGGTGATATAGTAGATAAAGTGCCAGCCCTAGAATCAAAGATAACACCTCAGGGACTGGAAGGATGGTGGTACCCTCAAAGTAAGAGAGAAGTTTGAAAGGGGGGAGGACTGGGAGATAAAAAATAATGGGTTCAGCTTTGGGCATGTTAAGTTTAATACATCTTCAGGATGTCTGCTTCAAGATATCTAATAGGCAATTAGAGATGTTAGGGCTGGGTAAGTAGATTTAAGAGTCATTGGTATAGAGACGATAATTAAATCCATGTTAACTGATGAGATAACCAAATGAAACAGCATAGAGGGAGAAGTGAAGAGGGTCCAGGACAGAGCCTTAGTGGAAACCCACTGTTAGAGGGTAAAACCTTGATGAAGATCAGCAAATGAGACTGCAAAGGAGTAGTCAGATAAGTAGGAGGGGAACCAAGAGAGTTATCCCATTTCCTTACTTTAACAATTAAATTCCTTTAAAAATTTGTCTCTTCTTGATCCCTTCCTTCTCATGATGCTCTCTCATTAATCTCTTGCAGTTAAGCTTCTGATCTTTCCACTTGAATGAAAATATTCTTTCAAAGGTTATCAATGACTTTCCATTTGCCAGAGTCAGTGTCTTCCTTCCAACAATTGTTTCTCATTTGTCCTGTATAGAGCTATACACTTAATTGCATGTTGTCTCCCTCATTAGATTCTAAGTTCCCTGAGGGCAGAGACTGTCTTTTGCCTCTTTGTGTAATGTATTGCACATATTTAGTGCATTTCCTAGCACAAAGGAGCATAATAAATGCTTGTTGATTGATTCTTCATCCTTCTGATGTAGGATCTTTCTCTTCAACTGCTAATACTGTTAATCCCAAATACATACTCTCTTATCCCTCAACCTCAGATACCATACACTCTTGGTTTTACTTCTCATCTGTAATTATTGTCACTATGCCAGTCTCCTTATTTTCTTCTATCCCTTCAATGTCAGTATTCACCAAAGCTCTATTCTTATCCTTTCTCTCTTCTCTCTTATGCTTTATTCTTTGACAGTCTTTTGCATTCTCGTGGCTTTAAAGACCATCTCTGTGTAGATAAGTCCTAAATCTGGTTAGTTTCCCATCTTAGTTTTTCTTTTCTAAGTTCCAGAATCTCATTTCTTCCTGCTACAAGATATTTCCCATTGCATGTCTTTCTCAAATTTTTCTAGGCCATAATCAAATTCACTCTTTTCCCTTCTTAAATCTGTTCCTCCTCCTTACTGCACTATTTCTGTCATTATCATCATATAACTGATCTCATGTTTTTCATTTCCCTTTACTTTTCAGGTCTAATCAGCTTCCAGGCCATATTATTCCTATTTTCACTATATTTCTCAACTCCATCTTTCCTCCTTTAATCTGCCACCATCCTTCTTTAGGACCTTATTGTCACTTGCCTGAATTGGTCTCCTTATTGAACCTTCAAATTCTCTTCTTTCTCTTCCATCCTTCATGCTTCTTAGCCATTGATTTAGTCCCATCACTTCTCCATTAAAAAATCTCTAGGGGCAGCTAGGTGGCGCAGTGGATAAAGCACCAGTTCTGGAGTCAGGAGTACCTGGGTTCAAATCATGTCTCAGACACTTAATAATTACCTAGCTGTGTGGCCTTGGGCAAGCCACTTAACCCCATTTGCCTTGCAAAAACCTAAAAAAAAATATCTAGTGATAACTTATTACCTAGTAAAAAATAAATTCAAATTCCTCTTCCTAGCATTTAACCCTTCAAAGTTTAGCATCATTTTTACCTTTCTAAGCTTACTAAATGTTAATTACCACCACCACCACCACCACCACCACTCTTTACCTTAGGCCATGCCAAATAACTGTCTGTTCCTCATATATACATTGCACTCTCACGTCTCTGTGTATCACATTCCTGGATGTTTTCTCATCATTGGCTTGTTAAATTTCTTTCTTTCTTTCTTTCTTTTTTGCAAGGCAAGTGGGGTTAAGTGGCTTGCCCAAGGCCACACAGCTAGGTAATTATTAAGTGTCTGAGACATGATTTGAACCCAGGTACTCCTGACTCCAGGGCCGGTGCTTTATCCACTGCGCCACCTAGCCACCCCACTGCACCACCTAGCCACCCCACTACACCATTCTTTAAAATTCAACTCAAAAGTCACTTTGTTCAGGAAGCCTTTTTTTGATCCCCTGGTTGATAAAAATCTTCCTCCTTGGTACTAAACTTGGTGCTTTTGTTTTCTAACACCTTACTGCACTTATTATATAATATTGTATTTGGTAGCTGTCTGTATTGATTTTGTATCTTTCTATTAGACTATATGTTCCTTAAGGGCATTACTAGTCTTTTTTTTATTTTATTTTATTTTTTAATTCTCATTTTGTACAAATGGTTTTTTTTACATTAATAAAATATTCTTGTTTAAGAGTAAACAAAATACCCCTCCCCCCATGAATATAGACTTGCTTGGGCGATAAAGTAAAGGGGAGAGAAAAAAAATAAAATTAAAAAAAGAATAATAGTAATAATTGTAGGTATGGCCAGGTGGCGCAATGGACAAAGCACCAGCCCTGGAGCCACGAGCATCTGAGCCCACATCCAGCCCCATAGACCCAATGATCACCCAGCCGTGTGACATGCAAGCCACCTGATCCCCACTGCCCTGCAAAAAACTAAAAGAAGAAAAAAAAAGACCCAAAATAAAATAAAATAGTAATTATAGTAAGGGTGGCTGGGTGGCAGACAGAGCATTGGCCCTTGAGTCAGGAGCACCCAGATCCAAATCTGGCCCCAGACACCCAAAGATCGCCCTGCTATGTGGCCCCAGGCAGGCCACCCAGTCCCATTTGCCCTGCACCCTCCCCCAAATAATAATAATAAAAATGTGCTTCAGTCTGTGTTCCAACACCAACAGCTCTGTCATGGGTGGATCGCATTCTTTATGGTAAGTCCATCGCAAAAGTTACTTCCATATTTTTCCAATGTTGCCATTGCTGATTGCAACTCCCTCCTTTCTTATTTCTCCACTACCATGTACTATATTTTCTCTCTCCTTTCACTCTGACTCTGCTGCAGGGTCACTGAGTGGCACAGCAGACAGATCCCTGGTCCTGGGGACAAGAAGCCCTGAGCCCCCATACCACCCCTTAGGCCCAGAATCCACCTGGCCCTATGGTCCTGGACAGGCCTTCCAATCCCAGCCCCTTGCAAGAAGTAAAAAAGAAAATGTGTTATATCTGACCACTCTCCCCCCATGGTCCATCCCCTCCTCCTTTATTCACATCCCCCCCTTCCCCCTGCTCCCCCCCCTTCTTACTCCAGATGCCTATACCCCATTGAGTATATATGCTATTTCCTCTCCTAGCCACCTCTGATGAGAGCAAAGGTTCCCTCATTCCCCCTTGCCTCCCCCCACTTCCATATCATTGCAATAGCTCATTGTAATAAAGAAAAATCTTATTATATGAAATATCTTGGCCTATTCCCCCTCTCCTTTTTCTTTCTCCTATTACATTTCCCTTTTTTTCTATTGACTCCATTTTTACACCATATTTTATCTTTGAATTCAGCTTTCTCCTGTGCTTCAACTATAAAAGCTCCCTCTACCTGCTCTATTAACTGAGGAGGTTCATATGAATATTATCAGTGTTATTTTTCTATGCAGAAATACATGCAGTTCATCATCATTAAGTCCCTCATATTTCCCCCCTCTCCTCCAATCTCCATGCTTCACCTGAGTCTTGTATCTGAAGATTAAACCTTCTGTTCAGCTCTGGCCATTCCAAAAGAAACATTTGAAATTCCCCTGGTTCATTGAAAGTCCATCTTTTTCCTTGGAAGAGGACATTCAGCCTTGCTGGGTAGTTCATTCTTGGCTGCATTCTAAGTTCTTTTGCCTTCTGGTATATTATATTCCAAGCCCTACAAGCTTCCAGTGTTGCTGCTAAGTCCTGTGTGATCCTGACTGCAGCTCCATGATATTTGAACTGTGTCCTTCTGGCTGCTTGTAATATTTTCTCTTTGACTTGGGAGTTCTGGAACTTGGCTATAATATTCCTAGGGGTTGGTATTTTGGGATCTCTTTCTTGGGGGGATTGGTGGATTCTCTCCATTTCTATTTTGCCCTCTGCTTCTAGAATATCAGGGCAATTTTCCTGTAGTAATTCTTTGAAAATGATGTCAAGGCTCTTTTCCTGATCATGACTTTCAGGTATTCCAATAATTTTTATATTATCTTTCCTAAGTCTGTTTTCCATATCAGTTGTTTTTTCAATGAGATATTTCACATTTTCTTCTAATTTTTCATTTTTTTGGTTTTGAAGTATTGATTCCTGATTTCTGGTAAATTCATCAATCTCCCTGAATTCTATTCTTTGTCTGAAGGATTTGTACTCCTCAGAGAGTTTTCTTATCTCTTTTTCCATCTGACCAATTTTTCTTTTTAAGGCATTCTTCTCCTCAATAACTTTTTGAACTGTTTTATCCATTTGACCTAAGCTGGTTTTTAGCATGCTATTTTCTTCAGCATTTTTTTGGATTTCCTTGACTAAGCTGCTGACTTCATTTTCATGTTTTTCCTGCATCTCTCTCCTTTCTTTTCCCAGTTTTTCTTCCAACTCCTTCATTTGATTTTCAAAGTCTTTTTTGAGCTCTGTCATAGCCTGAACCCAATTTCTGTTTTTCTTGGAGTCTTTAGCTGCAGGAGCTTGTACCTCCTCATCTTCAGACTGAGTATTTTGATCCTTCTTGGGCTCATGAGCAAAATATTTCTCAATGGTCTTCCTCTTATTTCTCTGCTTGCTCATTCTCCCAGCCTGAGCCTGGTTTTGGGGTGCTTCCTGAGCTTTTGGGACACTCCCACAAGGGTCTCAATGTGTGAGGCTCTCTCCTCCCTCCTGGTCTGTGAATGATCATAAGTGCCCCCCCTCTGCCAAGGGGCTGAGGTGGGGGGGGGCCCTGCTGTTCTATGGGGGGAGCCTAGACTGCGATCAGGATCTGAATGTGGTCAGAACCCCAGAGTCCTGTTCCGGGGGCAGAGGACAGAGCTCAGCAGTCTCTCTTCACTCCCCTCCCTCAGCTCAATAGGCTCATGCCCTGGGGGCTCCTGCTTACCTGCTCAGCCTGCTTCTGTTTCCTGGATCAGGGCTGCAGAAAGACCAAGCTTCTAGCTGTGTGCCCTGAGGGCTGAGTTCCATGTGCTCACTCTGGCAGAGGTCCCCCTCTGTTCCCCCACTTTGTGCCTGGTGCTCCCCGGGGTGCAGCTCAGGAGACTTGCCTGCTGTTGTGAGCCCGGCTCCCAACGCCTTGGGGCTGCCTCCGGGAGTCTGAAGTTCTTTCACTCTGGGGAGCCACCCCTCCGCCTCTCCGACCCGGGGAGCAGAGCCTTTCTGCTCTTGTCCAGGTTACCTTGAGTAGGAGAACTGCCTCACTGGTTCCCTTTGTGGGTTCTGTCTCTCGAAAGTTTAGTTAGAGTCCTTAGTTTCACGTTTTCATCAGAGAGCACCTAAGACTTGATCCCTTCTTGTCGCCATCTTGGCTCCGCCCCCCATTATTAGTCTAGTATAAATATTGTATCTTCTCCCCTCCCCTCCTCAAGTATTATGTTTTGTATACAGCAGGCACCCAATAATTTTTTTAAATTTCATGCTAAATACTGAAATCACTATAATACTGATAAATGCCTCAGTGTAAAAATTGTTTTCTAAATATGCCATTTGTCTAACTTATCCCTCCCAGAGTTTGTGAAATTAGTTTCCTTTGAAAGGTGTAAGTATAGAATTTAGTCTAGCCTCAACTGAATCATAGACTATATTTGGACTGAGACTAGATCTGCCCATCTACCAATGAAATTAGTAAATAAAAAAGGTAGTAATGTTAATAATGTTGAAAACAAGGTATGCTTTGAACATGCCATAATATGGATGTTTGACTACTTACAATAATACAATTATACTTGGCAGAGTACCTCCTGGCTTCCAGTTTTGCCATTTGTTGTTCTGGAGATTTGCCAAATAAAAAGTTCTCTCTGATCTCTTACAAAACGATTTAGTTTAAGAAATAGGTAATAAACAGCATTGTTTTCTCTCTCTCTCTCTTTTACTCTGGTGTTATACTTTGGTTTGTATTTCAGGTGTCTGGAAGGTTATGTGTTGGAATCAGATACAGATACAATGACTTGTCAGAAAGATGGGTACTGGTCACCTGACAGTATTTCCTGTATTCCTATGAAATGCCCCCTACCAACAGATATGGATAAGATACTTGTTCTTGGTCATGAATTGAGTGTGAATAAACAAGTTTCTATATCATGCATAAAAGGATACACTTTGGAAGGAGTTAACACTTCAATATGTCAGGTAAGATTCACCTTACTTCCTAAGAGCAAAGGATACTGCTTATGGGGGCAGCTAGGTGGCGCAATAGATAAAGCACCGGCCCTGGAGTCAGGAGTACCTGGGTTCAAATCCAGTCGCAGATACTTAATAGCTGTGTGGCCTTGGGCAAGCCACTTAACCCCATTTGCCTTGCCAAAACCTAAAAAGAAAAAAGGATACTGCTTATGCATACACTGACAAATAGCTGGTATCTCAGTGTCTTAAGGATGCAAGATTTTATTTACATAAATACCGTAACAAAATGATCTTTCTGATTCCTTGAAATTTCAAGTGCAAAGGCTCAATGTACAAAATTCTCTAACACCTCTTTGTAAGATTCATTAGTGTTTCTTTATTACTTCCCAATAAAACTCATACTTCATTGCTGGGCATTCCAGTTCCTTGTAATGGGCACTTTTTTTCAGCCTTATTTCATGTTACTCCCCACTCTGCATTATATACTATGACCAAAGTGGTTTGTTCTCTGCTCCCTAAAAATTTCCTATCTTTGTTTATCTGATACCTACAATGTCCTTCTTTCTCCCCAACTGCTCTTTCTCTCTTGAATTCCTACATATCCTTTAAAGCCTAGCTCAAATGCTCATGAAGTCTTTCTTACTAGATCTCCTGTGGATGGTTAAATTTCCCCACCTTAAACTTAACAAAAAACTTTTGTTTTGCATCTCTCAAATGCACTTATCAAGTAATGTACATTATGTTAATCTGTTTTTGTGTTGTAGTCCCTCACTAGACTGTAATTATATTCATAGTTTACATTTATGTAGCACTTGGAGATTTAAAAATGCTTTTGCATCAAAAAATATATTTTGTATCATTAACTTAATCCTCACAACAATTCTGTGAGGTAGGTGCTATTATTATTTCTGATTTGCAGATGACTCAGGAAGGTTGCATGACTTTCCAGCATCATAGGGTTAGGATACCTCAAAGGCAGGTCTTGTATTCAGGTCTTCCTGACTCCAAAGAGCATTCTATTCAACATACCATGCTACTTCTTATCTTGCATGTAACAGGCACTTAATTCTATTCTACAACTTGATACCTTAAAAGCAGGGTCTATCTTCCTTTTCTATAAATGCATGAATGCATACATATGCAACATTATATTAAACTGTTCTGAGTTTTTACATAGCTAGATAACTTTGATTTTTATTTACACCAAACATTATTAAATACTTCATTTATACATGTTTTTGTTATGCTGAAGAACACAACTATTAGTTGTGTTCCATTTAGTTCCATTGTGTTCCATTAGTTCCATTTTTTTGTTACAAAGTCACTTTATTTGTGAGCTCTCTACCTTTTGTCTAGTCCTGAGTTTCTCAAATCTGAGAACTTCCCCACTCTTGCCTCAACCCCAAGACACTGTGCCTCCTCTCTAGGAAGATGCCACCTGAAAAAAAGGGACCTAACTTCTTAAAGAAGGAAGCCAATTTATTTCCTGCCTCCCCAGGAAGCTACTACTTATAGAAACTTCAGGCTAATTTTGTTGCCATACTACTTTTGAGACCCAAGGTCCATCTCTTCCCCTTTCCCTCCCTCCCTCCCATCATCCCTCTTCCCATACACATATGTACACACTCGTAGCCAGCCACTACTGTCTTCCCAAGCACCCCCCTAAATAGTATTTGGAATCCATATGAGGAAGACAGATTTCTCCCTGAAATCATGAACCTTCGCTATCCTATTCTTATGGTTGGGGTACAAGGTTGGTGAGACCTAGTATTTAGCAGTACCAGGTAAGAAAGCCTTTTTTGGCTGCCCAGGCCTATCCCTGATCACCCAGCCTTGACCAAAATTGTTTTTTTTAACCAAGTCTTGGCCAATGCCATCTTCCAACTGGGTGTCAGTTGGTAACCCAAATCTAGTCACTGAGCAGTGGGCTTTACACAACAGGAGGGTTCTATTGGAGAAGAGTGAGTCCATTCTTCCAAAAGTCACACCTGAGATAGTTGGAGATGGCCCTTTGGTGGCCCTAAACCACAAGCTCTATGTCCTAGTAGCCCCTCAGGGAAGAGGGGGAAGGGGAAGGAAATGGGACTCCCATCTAACTTTAAGGAAGGAGAAAGGGATGCCCATTCTTTTAAATAGCCCATGCCAAACTGTGGCTGGTAAGGAATGTGAAGGAAATCAATTTTTTGCATTAATAAGAAAACTCTGAAAGGCAATAAAGGAGGAAGGGGACATGGGAAAGGGCAGTGAGGAAGGTCAAAAAGGGAGAGAGATAAAAGATGCATCTCCATCCAGAACAGAAAGGCAATACCTCTCCCAGTGGTCATCTAAGCATTCTGAAAATAGACCAGGCATAAAGGTATCAATCATGCCAGGAAGAGCAAATGGAGTTTCTTCAGGAGGAACCTGGGGTCTGGAGCCTCCAGATTTGGGGGAAAGTGACAACAAGAAGAAGGAAAAAGTCACAAATGAGGGAAGGGGGTGGAATATGATTTGCTGGGACTGTGGGGGCTCCTAAGAAAGCTAGACTGTCCGGAAACCTGCATAACAGGAGGGTGGGGCAGGAGGTGGTCAGGGCCACCTCAGTACTTGGGGACTTTGCTATAGTCTTCAGAGTAGACATGTTGACACGGGCAGATGGACAGTATCATCCCTAGGAGCTCAATGACAGCCACTCCAATGCAGCCTCCAAGAATGATACCAAGATTATCCTGTAGCCACTTCTGCACTTTCTCCATGCAACCTGTGGTATAAACAGGCCAAGCCATGGGATCATTCTGGGTAGTGTTGACGAGGGTGCAGAAGCCACTCCTGAGCAATTCCTCCATATTTACAAGAGGGGACTCCTCATCACTGAAGGAACAAGGGTAGGTGGTAACCATCCTGTTCATGAGGTTCTCATTATTTGTCCAGTTTAAAGGGCTGGTCCAGCCACAGCATTTCACCTCTGTTTGGACATAATCCCAGGCATCCTGAATAGTTTTCCGTTCCTGGTTATCAGGGTCATAGTTCGTCATCAGTTCAGTCACTATGGTATTCATCTCCTCCTTCATCTCATCTGCATGGATGTAGACAAGGATTCCAGCTGTCACCTGAGCCACAAGAATCAGAAGGAGGACAGCAAAGTACATCCCCAAGAGGAATCTAATCTCATTGACTGCACCAATACAACCTAGGAAGCTCACAAGCATGGTCATGGCCCCAATCCCAATGAAGACATATGATGCAATCTTCAAGTTGCTTGAGGTCTGCAGAACAGAGATAAAGCTGCTTCTGTCGGCCAGAATCCATATTCCAAACCCAAGAATCTTGCCTCCCAAGAGAAAGAAAAGCAGATTGAAGAGGAAGAGAAAATACTTGGTGACTTCGATGCAGCCAGACCCCATCCTTTGTCACTGTCACAGGCCCTGAGGTGATGTAGCTAGCAAGTAAGTGGAAGAGTCAGGATTGGAACGCAGATCTTCCTGGCTCTGGACCCAGCACTCTCAATCTGCCGCCACTGCTGCTGCTGCTGTCCTCGGGGCCGGCCCTGCGCCCGCTCCACTCCACTTGGGGTCCTGGCATGTGCCAGCCCGGCCGCCTCTGCTCGCCTCCGGGGGCTCTGCGCCGCGATTGGATCAGCCAGGGCCAGGAATAGAATCTTGGTTGAAGATTGACTTTAAGTTAAAAATTAAATTCAAAACTCATTTGTAGAACATATATACATAAATTACTCCACTGAGATCTAGAGGAGATAAGAAGATGAAATTAGACAAAGCTCCTAACCTTAAGGAACTCATAGTCTGGTAGGGGAAACCAGACATGAACAAATCTCTAATACAAAAGGAGGTAATGATAAGTACAAAGAAGAGGTCCAACAAAGTGCTTTAAGAAATTTGAAGAGGCAGCAGTTCAGTGATCAAGGACTATCCTGAGAAATCTGCTAAGGAAAATGCCACCCACATTGAGAGAACAAACTATGGATTCTGAATGCAGGGCAATGCGTACAATGTTCTTTTTTCTTTTAAACTTCAATTATATTTTTTCTTTCTTTCACATGTTTTTTTCCCTTAATTCTAATTTCTCTTTCTCAATGTGACTAATATGGAATTATGTTAAACACAATTGTACATGTACAACTTTTACCAGTTTATTTGACACCATGGGGAAGAGGGAGAGAAAAGAAGGTAGTAAAAAATGCAGAATCCATAAAATTGCAAATGGATAAATGTTGAAATCTACCTTTGCATGAAATTGGAAAAATAAATAAAATTTCAATGACATTATAAAAAAAGAGTAAAAAAATTGAGAGAGAGATCATATCCAACTGGGGAAAAATATCAGGTAAGGTACTCATTCCATATCCATTCCTGCTGGCCATCATCTCATCACTGACATGTGCTTTTGTTATCTCTTTTTCATTTAGCTCGATGGTACTTGGGATCCACCATTCTATGATGATTCTTGCACTCCAATATCTTGTGGGAAACCAGAAATTCCAGAGCATGGGCTTGTGGTTGGCACAAAATATATCTTCAATAGCACAATTGTTTACCAGTGTAAGGCTGGCTATGAGTTAGAGGTAAGGCAAGGGGTATATATTTGGTTCTTTACACTTCTCAGGAAGATGTTTTACCAATGTTGGTATAGGTGATCCTCCCTATCTTTTATTTCAAGGAAGTTTAATCCTAATAGAAACTTATCTTGGGAAATAAGATCAGAACTCCCACTGAAGTCAATAAGGACTTCTAATAATAAGTAGAAATATTCAGCCTCTAATTTTTACTTAACAAAGTGACTTGCATAGGATCACACAACTACTGAGTGTCTATTTCAGATTTGAACTCAAGAGGATGAGTATTCTGACTTTGGTACTACTGACTCTAGTACTACTGATGACAGTACTACATTTACTGCACCAGTTGGCTAACAACTGCAGTAACAATACTATGTTGAAAGAAACAGTTGGGCTTTCATCCTGATAAACAAGCAAAACTCAGGACAAAGAGAATTTTAAAAGTTTTATTACAAATACGTCAAGGCAGTAACACATTGATTGGTTGCACACTGGAAATCAGGAAGGGCTTCAAAGGGGGAACAACTTTTATAGGTAACTCTAAGATAATCCAGACAGATCCATTTCAGTAAAAAAGAGCTGTGACCCTTGAATCTCATTTTCTTCCCGAGGTGCAAGAATGTGACAATTTGCAGGAAGAGGTATGTGACAAAGAGGAAAATTTAAAAACTGCCGACCTGGTATATACTTCCCCACCAGAACTTGCCCCAACACTGATTGATAAGCCAGACTGGGATCAAGGGGTAACTCACCTTCTAAAGTTGAGGTTCTATGAGGTTCATAGCCCATAAGAGATCTATAGACAGATTTTAGGGTGTCTGAACTTCCTACGGAAAAAAAAAAATTACATCATTATTTTTCCATTCAACTCAATAAACGATTTAAGTGACTAATATGTTCCAGTCACTGTGTTAAGCACTGGGTATAAAAATAAGAAAAATAAAAAGTATGCCCTCAAGGAGCTTATAATCTAACAGAGAAAAACAATATATAAAAGGAAACTGAAAAGGGGGAGGTGGGGCACCAAAGGGTACTAGTAGCACAGGGACATGATTTTCTATGGAAAACTGCTGATGGAAAATGAAAAATTACTTAGAAAAGCAACTCTTTTTTTTTTTACTAACCTCCTGTTTTCTTTTTTTAGATATTTAAATGCATTATTCTAAGGAAAGATTCACAAGCTTCAGAAGGGTCTATGACCAAAAAAAAAAAAAAATCAAGAACCTATATTCCAGAACTACTTGATAAGCAAGAGAATGGAAAAATAAAGGGGAGAGCCAAGGGAACAGTAAAAAAATAAAATAAAATGACATTTATCATCTCAGAGACAGTCAAGGCCAGGAAGACTTATGTTTGAGTTCTGTCTGGGACCCATACCTATACTGGCTGTTTGACCCTGGATAAATCACTTGAGCTCTCCGTGCTCTATCCGTGCTCTATCTATAAGAGTTATAGAGAAAGTAGCAGTTCTCCATTGGTAGAAGGAGTCTCTTTGCCCAGAAGTTCCCTGAGCTAATGAAATCACAAGTCAATTCCCTATCCCACTCATCTAGAAATTTCAGTCAGTGAGTATTTATTTAGTTAAGCTCAATGAGTTTCAAAGACAACTATCTGGGAAGAAAAATGCCAAGAAATGAGAAATAAAGAAAGGAGGCCTCTGAACTAAAATAGCTCTCACAGTTCACTAAAGGCCATGGCCATTTCTCACAGGAACACTCTTCATTTCCTTATTCAGTATATTTACTGCTATCTTATAATTCAAGTCTATCTCATTTAATCATCGTTTGCCATCCTGCAATGGATTAACAATAACAAATTATAAATTAAAGGGAGAGAGAGAGAGAGAGAGAGAGAGAGAGAGAGAGAGATTGATAAGTGTTGTACAGTCACTATCAAAACACATCTGGAGGATCTTCGGAGACATTGTCTCCTTCAATACTCTGCTGAAAAATGACTCAAATACATTCTCTTGGCTTGTGAAGCAAAGGTGAAAGTAAAAAAAGTTCCTTATCCTGAATTTCACTTGTATGATTCAGCTCCACATTTGTAATCATGCCAGCAAAAGCTTCTTAAAGTCTTAACATTAATCCCTACTCCTTATAATCAATTTTGGTACCAACTCAAATAGATTTATTTATTTATTTATTTATTTATTTATTTATTTATTTATTTATTTATTTATGTAAGGCAATGAGATTGAGTGACTTGCCCAAGGTCATACAGTTAGGCAATTATTAAGTGTCTGAAGCTGAATTTGAATTCAGGTCCTCTTGACTCCACTTGAATCAATTAGCTGCCCTCCCCACTCAAAACTGATTTTACATGTTTAATTAAAGTAACTAGGCACAGTGGATGCCAGGTCTGGAATCAGGAAGACTTGAGTTCAAATTCAGACTCAGACATTGTATGACCCTGAGCAAACCTGTTTGCCTCAGTTTTCTCATCTATCTCAGTATCTTGCCATGAAAATGCCAAAGGGGGTCCCAAACATGATTGAACACCACCACATTTAAATATTATCTTTGTATAACTCTCCAGATTTTTTTTCCATTGCCTTTTAGTGACCTTTTGTTTTGTTTCACAGGGTGACCCTGAACGTATCTGCCAGGAAAACAAACAATGGAGTGGAACTGTAGCTCTCTGCAAAAGTGAGTTTTTGAAAATAACCTTCTATAAAGGTTGATCCACTTTGGCATTTAGGCTTCACACATGGAGAAACAATTTGAACGCATTCCATGAGAAGTTCAACTGTCATCATGCCTTTCATATAGCAGGCAAACTTCAAAGATTCATGACTTACATTAAATTGTAAACTATATTCATAGAGCTCTTCTTTAGAATGCACAATAGCTTTTATTATTGTTGTTTCAAATTCAGTTGATAAATTAAGATGCTCACATAACTAAGTAAAATTCATCAGAAAATTAATAGTGATCAATGGCAAACATGGATCTGTCATGTCTTTCTTGTTTGTATGAGTCTAGAAAAGAGTGACAAATGGAAATTTCAGGTTGCTGGAGATTTGAGTGAAAGTGAGAGGTGGGGTTAAAAAAGACATCCAGGAAAAGTTGGTACCTAAAATAAAATTTGAAGAGAAAGATTTTCAGTCAGAGGATGGGTGAAAATCTGGTGCAGGCAGTCAGTAAGGTACTAAAGTAAGGAAATAGCTACTTGATTTAGCCTTTAAACACAAATCAGACAGATTTCTCTAAGAATGGACTAATGATACCTCCCAGTTCAAGCCTCTATGGCTCATTTTTTAAGGTTTTGATGCCTTAGAATACATGAAAATAGAAACCTAGAGTGTCTTTTCCTCCCAGACTGAGATATTTGTGATGATAAATTAGGCTGGCTTTTGTCTCAATTCTAGTCTAGCCCTTAGTCATTGAAAGGGTGTAGCCTCAGATAAACTGAAGCCTGGGAAACAACTATCCCCTGTCATCTTGCCTTTTGTCATGCCACTGGACTTTGATGACTCTGGAAAAGAGATTGAGGCTGATGTCTCTTTCTCACTTAAATTCAATTCACTTGCAAGTCAAAACATCTCCCTTATGATGTGTGTGTGTGTGTGTGTGTGTGTGTGTGTGTGTGTGTGTGTGTGTAGGGGGGGTATTCAGAAAGGGCAAGGAAGAATGAGAGATCAAGGAACATGCAGTCTGGTATGTTGCTGGAATGAGTGGGGAAAAGGGGCTACACCTTACTCTCAAAGCCCCTCTCCTTTTCTAGCCACTGGGGGGAGGGGCAGGGGATTATATTTCCACAGAAGCCCTTAATCTCAGGAATTGGCCTCTGAACTGGCAAATGTTTTGATGGTTTGGGATCCTAGATTTTGTGATATAAAATCAGTACCACTGAAGAGATCAGTGGTTTGCAGTAAGAGTGTATGTAGACTAGAGATTAAAGAATCAATAGAAAAGTTCTCAGTGAGAGTGGTTACAGTGAATCAATTTTATAGCGTGACTTCAGAAAGACTGGAGGACAGTTACCTAGTTGCTATTGAATAGGATGCTATTACAATAGTTCATGTGAATGACATCAAAGACCTGAACCAAAATAAGGGCAGTAGGAAGGGGAAAAAAGGAAAATCATATATATCCCTAATTTCTTTGCATATACAATCCTCAAATTATTTTCTAGTAGTAATAATAATAATAACAGTTAGCATTTCAATGACACTCTCATTTTTTAAAACAACAATGCCGGGAACTAGGTGATATTATTATTCCCATTTTATAGATGAGGATACTGAAGCAAAGAGAGATTAATTGATTTGCTCAGGGTCACACAGCTAAAACAGAATTCAAACTCAAGTCTTTCTGACTCCAAGTTCAGCCTTTTATGAAAGTAAACAATAAGAAGCATAATGAAGCCTAAAAATTTGTAAATGGTTTCTTTTTTTTCCTCCCCATAACACAAATTCAGATTTAGCTGAAAATGAATTAGTATAAAAAGAGTGACAGGGCACTGGGGGATAATGGTAGGCCAGTTCTAATGTCAGACCCTTTCTCAAGCTGCAGTGTGTTTCTGGAAAAGGATATCTCAAATCTAGTCCACATTTGGACCCTTTCCTTCTCTGGGTCTGGTCATGGAGAATAAATGGGGCAAGGGGGGAGGAGGGGGAAAAGATTCAGGAAGGAAGATCCTAGAGCAGGATCTTTGGTATGGGGATAGCTCCCACTTTCCCAAGCACCAAGTGGCATTGGGGGGAGGGGTGAAGGGGTGGTCTATTCTTGAAGTCATACAGGACTGAGTTTATCCTCTAGAGGGGTTCTGAAGAGCTCTGAAACCAGGAACAAACCTGGTTTCCTAGTTAACTGGAAGTCAGAAAACTGTGGTACAGTGAAAAGAATAAGTGAAAAATCAGGAGTTAGGTGAATAAAGCATTTATTAATCACACACTATATGCAAATATTATAAATGAATGAAAAGAAAAACCTGCTAGAGTGAGAGAAAATTGTACATTTTATTTACAAACCTTGCAAGATACACCTTACAAGATACAGGTACCTCACTCCTAGGCTTGGGGTACACCTTAGTCTCAGGAGTCAGGTAATTTATTATCCTCAGAAACTCTTTCCCCTCCCTCTTGGATGCTCATAGGCTCTCAGAGTTTGAGTTACAATCTAAAAGGTCCACTCATTCCATGATATACCCCTATTATGATCCCCCCATCATCCAAGGCATGATATGCTAAAGAACCCCAATTACCTAATTGTGCAAACTCAGTAGCATTAGGTCAAGATCTCTAAGAGGTCACTCTTGACCTTTGGGGTTTGGTATCCCTGGAATGGGATTAGGAAGACTCTTCCAGTCTTGTGATTGGCTGGACCATTCCCCCTTTGTAATGGATTCCAAGGGCTCCCCTCCACATCCTGTGAAGACCATCACCCTATATTTCTCACAACTTCCCCTTTTGTAGTGGATTCCCTAAGGCTCCCCTCCACACCCTAGGAAGACCAACACCCTACATTTCTCACAGCAAAGCACTGAGAATAACAATAGCAAAGCAAGTTAACCTCTATTCTCAGAAAGTTCACATTATAATGCAAGAGATAATACTTTTTTTCAGCTGTAAGTCAGAGGAAAAAGTCCCTGGTCCTTTGAGTACAATTTACAAAACAGATATTAACAATTCCTTCAGGGGCTGCTAGGTGGCACAGAGTATAGAGAAGATCTGAATTCAAATCCAACCTCAGATATTTAAAAATTACCTAGCTGTATATGACCTTGGGCAAGTCACTTAATCCCATTGCCTGCCAAAAAAAAGTCATTTTGTCAAACACACTCATTTTATGTTATGTAAATTTCTAGATAAATACATTCAAGATTTTAAGAGGCATACTCAAAGACACACAGGTAGCATCAATCAGGATCTAAACTCCAACTCCACTGCTTTTTATATTATACCATGCGGCCTTTGTCTTGTCCCTGGTCAGTGCTCTTTCTCCTAAATCTGGTTGCCTCAAGTCCCTTCCAGCTCTAAAATAGCTTGTTCTCTTCTCTTTCTATTCTGTTCCATTTCATTCTATTCTCTTCTATTTCATCCTCTCCTATCTTATCCTATCCTTTCCCATTCCATTCCATCCCACCCCATCCCATTCTATTTTATTCTATTGAATTCTGTCCTATAACTTGGAATATATTGGGTTACATTTTAAACTAAAAGGACCAGAGACTCTAAAAAGGGACTGAAAGGGGGGGGGGGGGCGGAGCCAAGATGGCAGCATGAAGGCAGCATTCCCCGATTCCCCCCCCAAAAAAAACAAAGGATGGCTCTAGCCAAAATTTAGAGGGGCAGAACCCACAGAATGACTGATAGATTTTCCCAGTCCAAGATAACTTAGAAGTTCCATGGGAAAGGTGTATTTCACCAGGACCAGGGGTTAGGAAAAAAGCCATGGCACAGCCCAGCCCAGCCCAGCACAGAAATCACCTGCAACAGCTTGAAGGGGTGATGAAAGAACTCTGCTGCACCTGGGAGCACGGCCCCAGAACCTGCAGCAAGAATCGGGAGAAAGCAGCCTGTACCCCCAGAAACAGTAAAGGAAGTCTGCAGACATTTCTCTGCTCTCCTTGGGGTAGGATTCTCCTGTTTGCCTTCACTCAGACCCAGGTTGCACTTTGGGCTTCCATACTAAGATAGCTGGATCCTGCCTTATAGCCCCAGGGCTGAGGGCAGTGCTGTGGTCATCTACATATCAAAGCACAGGCAAGACAGCATAAGACCTTGGAAGAATAAAGGTCCCAGTGAGGTGTTGCAAAAAAAAAAACCCAACAACCCCAAAGCCTTGGAAGTGTTGTAAATTATCCTTGGGCTGAGGAAATGAGTAAACAACAGAAAAAGAAAAATCTGACCATAGAGAATTACTTTAGCCCCATGGAAGATCAAAACACATACTCAGATGATGACAAAATCGAAGCTCCTGTATCCAAAACCTCCAAGAGAAACAGAAAATGGGCTCAGACTATGGATGAACTCAAACACTTTGAAAAGCAATTAAAGGAGGTGGAGGAAAAATTGGGAGGAGAAATGAGAGCAATACAGATTAATCATGAACAAATCATAAGCTTGGTGAAAGATATACAAAAAAATACTGAAGAAAATAATAGCTTAAAAACCAGTTTAGGTTTTGCAAAGCAAAAGGCAAATGAGGAGAAGAATGCCTTAAAAAGCAGAATTGGCCAGCTGGTAAAGAAGATAAAAAAGCTCTCTGAAGAAAATAACTCCTTCAAATGCAAAATGTAACTAAAGGAAGCTGATGACTTTGTAAGAAATCAGGAAGAAATAAAACTCTTCCAAAAAAAGCCAAAAATTAGAAGAAAATGTGAAATATCTCATTGGAAAAACAACTGACCTTGAAAACAGATCCAGAAGAAATAATGTGAAAATTATTGGACTATCTGAAAGCCACAACCAGGAGAAGAGCCTAGACTTTATTTTTCAAGAAATAATACAACAAAATTGCCCTGAGATCCTAGAAGCTGAGGGTAGAATGGAAATCGAGAGAATTCACCAGTCACCCCCTGAAAGGGATCCCAAAAGAAAAACTTGCAGGAATATTATAGCCAAATTCCAAAACTCCCAAATCAAAGAGAAAATTCTAAAAGCTGCCAGAAACAGACACTTCAGCTACCGAGGCTCCTTAGTCAGGATTACACAGGATCTGGCAGCATCTACATTAAGGGCTCATAGGGATTGGAATATGATATTCCAGAAGGCAAAAGATCTTGGTTTACAACTGAGAATCAACTATCCAGCAAAGCTGAACATCCTCTTTCAGGGAAAAGATGGATTTTCAATGAAACAGGGGACTTTCAAACTTTCCTAACGAAACGATCAGAGCTGAACAGAAAATTTGATCTCCAAGTACAGGACGCTGGTGGGAGTAGAAGAGAGGAACTAACTATGAGGAACTTGATGATGTTGAACTGTTTGTATTCCTGCAGGGGAAGAAGATATTGATAACTCATATGAACTTTCTCATTTATAAGAGCTGTTAGAAAGAGCATATATAGACAGGACATAGGAAGGAGTGGAAGGAATATAATGGTATGATGTGGTAAAGGGATGGAGTCAATGGGCAAGGGGGGAAGTACTGGGAGGAAGGAAAAGGAGATGAAGAAGTTTAGAAATTTCACATAAGAGTCAAAAAAAAGCTTTTTCAATGGAGGGGAGGGGGAAAGGCAAGGGGGAATGAGTAAGCCTTCATTCTCATTGGAAATGGCTCAGGGAGGAAATGACATACACACTTATTAGGGTGAGGAAATCTGTTTTGCCCTGGAGAAGGATGGGAGGAAAGGGATGGGATGAAGGGGAATGGGGGGAGGTAAGGGGGGGGAATAGGTGATGGAAGAGAGGGAATATCGAGGGAGAGGGTACTCAGCTGCAACACACTTTTGGACAGGGCCAGGATGAAAGGAGAGAGAGAATAGAATAAATGAGAGTGGAGAGAAATAGAGTGGAGGTACAGCTAGTAATAGCAGCTGAGGGAAAAATATTGAAGAAACTTCTCTGGTAGACTTATGATAAGGAAAGCAACTCACTGCAGAGACAGAGACAATTGAATTCTGAACAGACTAAAGTACATTTTTTTCTCTCTGTTCTTGAGGTTTTCCATCTTCTTGGGGGTAGGGGGTTTATATTTATTCTTATGTTTACTCCTATAACATTCAATTTACATCAATGTATGGCATGGAAACATTGCAGAAACTGTCAAACAGTCTTATGTGGGGGGGAGGGAAGGAAGGGGGGGAAATTGTAGGAATTCAGAACCTTGCAAAAATTGATGGGTACATATTACTATTGTATATAATTGGAAAACAAATAAAATGTTGAAAACAGGGGGGAAAAGGAACTGAAAGGGAAATGAACAAGAGGCCAAGTTTATTTTGCAGTACATTTAATTCAAACAATAATGACATGATAAATTGGTTCTTATATTTCTGTTCCTCTGAGATAGCCAGGTGAAATAGCAAGTCTTGGACAAATTTTATAATAGAACCAATATTGTAGTCTTATTCAATTGGACCAGATTTTATTCTAATAAGCAGTGCTAGTTTTTAGACCTTTAAGTATAGAAATTTAAGTCATTCTCAATACCTAGGTCAACCACAATAAACAATGTGCACACTGATTTTAAAAGCTAGAGAAAATCACTCATTTCATGAAGTTCTTTTGAAGCAAGAGCAAGACTGAATGGCCTCTGCAATCATTTCCATCCCTAAGAATATTAAAGGTCTTTCTCTAGATGTGTCCTAATTTTCAGGGTAGAAATTGGAAATTATGAGAATTTCTTGGAGGCTTATCTCCTATCTTTTTGACATCACCCTAGGGCTTTGATAAAACCCTTCCTAACTGCCTTTTACTCTCCTCAGACTACTAGAACTCTATCCCATTTCCTTAGTGGCTCACAAACTAGAGTTAAACAGCATGGTTAAAAACTACATTGGAGAGTTAGAATTGAAGTAGGATGAGAAAGGAAGATTACAAACAATGCAGTAGATATGTGTTGAGCTTGGAATCAAGTAGAACCCAATTCAAATTCTAACACAGATATTAGTGGTATGACCTTAGTTAAGTCATTGACACCTCAACTTCATTTTTCTCTGTAAAATAGGGATGATAATAATTGTTCTTACTGGTACTAATGTAGGGAAAGATGAAGAGAATTGTGAATGTGTAAATTGGGTGGAGATGTAAATTGACTACCACCTACTCTTGAGATGTAAATTGATTAGAAGTAGAGAATTAGGATTATGACAGAGACAATTTGTAACCTTAAAGGCTGCTTGGGTGGAGACCCCCCCATTCTTGATGTACCATTGATTGTTTAATGTAAAATTTGGCTTCACCCTCTACCTAATTCCAAGTCCAGTAAGAGAAAGGGAGTCCACCTTTTGCCCTCTGGATGAGATGCAAGACATAAAAACCTGGGTTGGACTCCAGCTCAGGTTGGACACCAGTGGCCTAGCAAATACTTCTTGGCTGTTCTTTTATCTCCCTCTCTCTCTCTATCTCTCTCTCCCTATCCCTTTCTATATCTTGTAATCTTTTAAATAATTTTTTGTTTTATTTCCACCCTTGCTTTCATGAGTCTGAATAATGATTCCTCATAGGCAGAACCAAACTCTAGTAGCCAGTGGCTACAGTACCATTGGAGGATCAAATGAAATAATATGTCTGCAAAGTATTTTTCAAACTTTCAAGCCTTATATAAATGTTAGATGGCATTTTATTATAATTAGTATAGTCAAGTGATAGAAGGGTAAAAACTTGGTAATGGAATTTTTTAACATCTGAGAATATTTTTGCAATGGAACATTTCTAAAGTGCAATTGAGATCCTTTTCCTCATGAAACAAAAATACCTTTAAAATTCTTCCTTGATTTTATTGCTTTAGAGGGGATGGGGAGCTAGTAAAATAAGGTTAGTTACAATATCAGATTTTTTTTCCCTATCAGAAGAGCAATTTTCAGGAATAGACTTTAAGATCAATTAAGTACTCTGCAGTCAGTTCTGCTTCCTCACAACTGCTGGGAAATAAAAAAAAAATCAAAAGAGTTTATTTTCTCATTTCAAAGGAACTGTCTTATTTAGGTTTTTAGCTACAATTCCCAGGAATGCAAAACTTTATTTAACCCTTACTAGTTGACTTCAACTCAAACGTTGTTTGAACTCATAACATTCAGGGACCTGTTAAGCACTGAGGAAACAAAAACAAGCAAAAGGGTTCATGCCCTCAAGAATTTAGCAGTCTACAGTTAAAAAGATGAATAAATTATTCTGTCAAATTCTCCAGACTTTAGTTTCCTCATCTATAAAATGAGAGTTTTGGATGAGGTGGTTCCTAAGGCCCCTTTGGTATCACTTGTTCTAATCATCTTTCTGGATGTCACCTGAAAAATAAAGGAAGTTAATTAGTTGATCTCTACAATCATTTCTAATTTGAACTTTAGCACAATTCTATGATTTCTAAAACTGGTTTTTACTCTCAAAGTTCACATTATTTTTTTTTTAGATTTTTGAAGGCAATGGGGTTAAGTGGCTTGCCCAAAACCACACAGCTAGGTAATTATTAAGTGTCTGAGGTCGGATTTGGACCCAGGTACTCCTGACTCCTAGGTCGGAGCTCTATCCACTGCGCCACCTAGCCACCCCTACATTATTTTTTTTAAAACAAGTTCCTACCTCTTATTTTTTCTTTTCTGGTAAAATAGATTTCTCCCAGACTGTGAGCCCCATCTACCACCAATATAGAATTCTAGAGCTGAGCTCATTCACATGTTTGTTGAATACAGTGTTAAAGGCTTAATTTGAATGACCTCTTGCTGGCTATTGTATACTGTTCCCTTTCCTGGGTATAATGAGATGCCCTTTCAAATTTGGCAATTTTGCTAATTTAAAGACAAATATGATACATATTCCTGGTTCCTGGGGGGGGGGGGGGGGAAACTGCCCACAGAGATAAGACACTTCCTCAGAATAACAATGACCATGGTGCCTTGTTTTCCAGAATCTAACTTGAATATGACTGTCAGCAGAACTCTGGAGCTTATGATTGGGAAACCCTGATTATCAGGGTTGTTTTTGGATTGTTTGACAAATGTGAGTTGTTTTGTTATGCCTTAGCCAACAGAAATGAGGATTTTTTTGATCTCCATTAACCAGAAGGAATAACTTCCATGGAAGTGACCTAGATTTATACCAGGATGTCTGGTCTTTGTAAAGATCTGTGGGACTAACAGAGAGAGATTTTTTTCTTTGTCTTCCTTGAACCTGCTTCCTTAGAAGAGAAGACTGATGGAAGAGAGGAACTCAGCAAGGGAAAAGAATTATGTAAACTCTACAAATATCAGATTAAGGATTTATATCCTCTGTACAAACAGTCTAACTGTGGAAAGGCACCATTTAGCAGTACTATTACCTATTCAAAACCATCACCACTCTTATCAGTGAGATTTCCAGATTAAAAGAACAAGCATCAAAGTCCTCAGTTCCATAACTATGAGTCACCCTCAGTACATGTCCTCAAAATCACACTACTTTTTTTTTAGGGGTTTTTTGGGTTTTTTTTTTTTTTTTTTTTTTTTTGCAGGGCAATGGTGTTAAGTGGCTTGCCCAAGGCCACACAGCTAGGTAATTATTAAGAGTCTGAGGTCAGATTTGAACTCAGGTACTCCTGACTCCAGGGCCAGTACTCTATGCACTGCGCCATCTAGTCACCCCCCCACACTACTTTTAATATTGTTCCCCCTCTCTCTAGTAAGCAGTGTGCATTGGTGAGTGTATTCTAGTGTCTAGATTAAACCATAAGAGATTTTTTTGATTTATGAAACTATTGCTCCAGATCACCTGTTCCTATATTCCTTTTACTCCCCTTTTAAATAATGAAGGGACTGGGGTACTGCCATCAGAGACCAAAGGAAGAGGCATCAAAAACAAGGAAAACTTGTACTATCTCCACTGAGGGGGCAGGGAAGAAGAATGGTCCTGATAACTGAAAACTCAGGAAAACAAGAGGAAGTAGTGGTGGCAGCACAACCATAGGGGATGCCAGTTGACCCCAAAAGTAGTATTATCACAAGATAGGGTAAGTGGAAAAAATGGTGAGACTGGGCTTTGAATCTTTGGTCACATAAATGTATTTTTAGCTAGCATGAATTGGTTAGAAAATGTAAGATTTTTGCCAAATACCTTTTGTGACAGATATATGCCACTCTTTCCAGACATTCCATTTACTAATCATTGACTTAGCTTCCAACACTAAAGAATTGTCTTCTTTTCCCCTCCAATGGATTCCTGGTAATTTCCTAATATTTACCATTGTGGTCTAAAAAAAAAGGAAAAGGAAAAAAGAAATCTTTATATGCCTCTTTCTAATCTTTCAGTTATTATATGGTGTAAAGAATTGTCCTGAAAATAAAAGGGACAGAATTCAAAAGTAAAAACCTAGACTACTCCTTAGGAGAGTTTCCTTATTCTCTAATACTCCAATCCTTTCACTGTTGTGGTTATAACCAGGCCCTCCCTAGATTCCAGAAGAGACTAAATTCCCTCAGCTATACTGGCTAAAGTAATGAAAATCCTTCTGCCATGAAACCTATACTGAGTCATGAGTTGATAGGAAACTTTGCTAGGGTTTTGGGAAGTCATCCATGTGAGAAGGAGATAAACATAAAGGAAGAAAGTAATAACTTTAAGCCAAAGGAGAGAGCATTCTTTCCCTGTGGCTTGTCAGCTTAACATAGCATGAAACTGTTCTTGGTACCTTACCTTGACAGAATAATTTATAACATCAGAAAATGGACATGTCACTTCATTCACACCGTTGGGCCTCACTTTCCTCATAGTGCAGGACTATTGTTGTTGTTAAGTCATGTCCGTATCTTTGTGACCCCTATTTGAGTCACTGAAGTGGTTTGCCATTTCCTTTTCCAGCTCATTTTACAGATAAGGAACTGAGGCAAGCAGGGTTAAGTGACTTGCCCAGGGTCACACATCTGGTAAGTATTTTATATAGGATATGACTCCAGGCCCAACACTCTATTCATTGAACCACCTAGATGCCCTTAATGCACAATTAGTCCGTGTCATAGGAGGATCAGTTGAAGGAACTAGTAATCTTTACCCTGGAAAAAAAAGATTTAGGGAAAACATAGTAGTTTTCTTCAAGGATTTAGAAAACTGTGATATGGTATAGAAAAAGAATTAAGACTTTCTGTTTGGCCTGAGAAGGCAGAAGTAGGAACAATGGCTGATGAAAACAACAGAGACAAATTTAATACAAACTAATACAACTTAAAAGTTGAATGAGTTGTCTTAGGATGTATTGGGATTCTCCTCCTTGGAGGTCTTTAAACAATGACTGGATAACTACTTTTCCAGGATATTGTAGTTAGGGTTCTTTTAGGGGTATAGGTTTTACTAGATAACTCCTTAGGTTCAATCAATCAGCAAGTATCTATTGGGTTCTTACTGTGGGTTAGGCAGGTACTGTTCTAGGTACTGAGGTTTCCAAATCAAAAGTCCTAGATGATTAAAGTTCCCCAAATTTCTGATGGATGTTAGCCACTCCAACTAAATAAATACAAGACAAGGAATATTTTTTTTAATGATCAGAGGTTTCATACTACAGATTATCTTATAAACAGTAAAAAACAAAAATACATTGAAAATTTGTGGTTGCATTATTATGCATTCTGCTTCTGTGCAGAAGTGAATTTTATAAATCTACAGTTCTTTTACATTAACATATTTTTGTTAATGCCACAGAACAACTTGATTGATGCCTTTTTGTCTGCTTATTGTAAACAAAAAACTTGACATCTGATTCCAGCTCTATTGTCTTAAATTATTATTAGTTCTCTCAAGTAGGAGTCTGTTGTCTGTACCATCTGATTCCAGTCATATAGGGCAATGGTGATTCATAGGAGGATTTTACATTGTATAAGACTCACTCCAATTTATAGATCAGTTTTGCTGAATTTGGAGTAGTTACATCAAAATAATGGGGTGATAAGGAAAAATAAAAGTCACTAAAAAAAAACCAAGAAAATAATTTTACCAAACTTTTTGGAAAATTCTGTCACATTTTGCCTGTCTGATCTTCAGTAAATCACTTAACTTCTTAGCCTTTAAGTTTCCTCATTTGACAACTGAAAAGATTAGAATAGATGACTTCCAAGGTGCATTCTGGTTGTAAGTCTAAGAAACTGGAAAATATGTACTTCTTGACTTTATTAATAATTTATCATGTTGCCAGTTAAATATTTTTTCAAACTAAAATATATTTCCTTTAGAATTCAGTATCCCTACCAGAGACTTATTTTGGTCACCTTTAAACCATTCAGTTCCCCTTTAAGTGAATGAAGCACTAGACTGAGGAATCAGGTATTTGTATTTTTTTTTAAATCTTTCCTTGAATTATGTTGTGACTTGAGCGAAAGCATTTTTTTTGTTTGTTTACTAGTTTTCTCTTCAAGCAAAGTGTAAAGAATTTGAAAGGACAGAAGGAACTCAAGGCAACAATACAAGGAAAAAACACAGGAAACATAATTAAACAAGAACAATCATCTTCCAGCATAAGATTGGGCAAGAATTAGGGAGCCAACCCCATGATCCTTAGTCTCTCATACAGAACTCTTCTTCAAGTATTCTTTGGAGCAGGCCAAATTGAGATAGAATTAGTAAAACAGAAAACCAAAGGTTCCTTCTAGTACTAAGGTTCTGTGATTTTTTCCTGTGGACCTATCACTTGCAATGTGCTCCTAAACACTTTTGTCTTCTCCCCTGCCTGGTAGTTTTTGACTATTGAACTTCAATCTCAGAGAAAAGGCAAAAGGTCACCTGGTTCTTTCCCTACTCTTTTAACAAGATCCTATTTACATTACCACAGAGAAATAAGAATTGAATCTATTCTTAAGTCTTTGAGAGAAGGAATTCCCACCTTTATTAGTAAATTTATTTTTGTTGTTATTAAAGAAATTTAAATCACCATAAGGAAATTCTTCTTCAAGTTCAGTCATGTCCAATTCTTCATGACCTTATTTGGGGTTTTTTTTGGCAAATCAATGAAGTGGTTTGCCATTTCCTTTTTCCACTCATTTTGCAGATGAGGAAACTGAGGCAAACAGGGGTAAATGTCTGAAGTCAGATTTGAATTCAGGAAGATGAGTCTTCCTGACTCCAGGCCCAGCATTTTATCCACTGTACCACCTGGCTTCCCAAATTCTTCCTGATTAACAACCCTAAATATTAAGATGATTTCCTACTTTCTTCTATCCCCAATAAAAGATAAGTACTATAAGCCGTGAATACTGCTGAAAATCATTAACACACTGACCTTTGGTTTTCTCTTCTCCAGATTTAATTATCTAATTAATTTGAGCTTTCCTTATATACCTTATCTTCTAATCTTTTAACCATCTTTGTAGCTCCTCTTTGATATCTCTTTCTCTCTCTGAATTCTATACATTCCCCTTTCTGTACAATATTAAAAATATATTTTGAAGTATCTATCTGTAAGTGTGAAGTATCTATCTGTATCCCCTCCCTTGGGGACGAATGGGATGGGGAGAGAATGAATAGGGAAAGAGGGATAGTACAAACTTTTCTAATCACAAATCAGGAGTAGACCAATCCTAAAGACCAAGAAGGTTTGTTCTCAGGTCCTGCTTCCTTCACATTCTAGTATAATTAATTACCCTTTACCCTCTGAGAGTCCCAGGCAACTTTGTAAGTCTATTGACTATAACTTAGCCAAAGTTACTACATTTCTTGAAGGACGTTTCCAAAGAAAAAGTTCCCTGCAATAATATCTACTCTTTCCCAATACCCATACAAAAGAAAAAAATCTAGACATGTGGTATGATGAATGATTTTATAAAACCTTATTAAGTGGTATACTTTTATTTCTCTGAAATCATGATGCCTAAAACCATTAATAGGGACAATGCTGTCTTTAGAGGGTCAACAAAATTTCATATAAATGATATAAAATTCTCATTGATCCTTATTTTCCATTAATAAGTAGAGTGGGGGGAGGGTTACAATTATAGCAGAAAAACAAATGATGATTGCTTAAGCTGAATATGAAACTATTAACAAAGACTTATTTTCCTTCCCTCTAGAAATCAGATGTGAAGCTCCAAACCAGTTTGAGAATGGGAGAGTTGAATATGAAAATAATACAATTGGTCCAAGAGTGATATACACCTGTAATAAAGGATATTCCCTGGAAGGAGAACCTGTTGCAGATTGCACTGAAAATGGAAGTTGGAGCCACCCAATACCTTTCTGTAAACGTGAGTGATGAATTTAGTCAGCACTTGGAGATGGCTGCATCCCAATCACAAATCTCTGTTAAGGATTAAAGGAAATTGGGGGCAGCTAGGAGGCACAATAAATAGAGCACTGACTCTGGAGTCAGAAGGACCTAAGTTCAAATCCTGCCTCAGATATTTAATTATTACCTGTGTGACCCTAGGCAAGTTACTTAACCCATTGCCTTGCAAATCTTCCCCCCCCCCAAAAAAAAGGATTGACTCACTATTGGATGAAATTATGTTTATCTGGTTAATGTGTTTAATCATATCTTTAATTCATTTAATTCAGATCTTTAAAAACAGAACAAAACCTGAATTATCAGGTTTGGATATCCGCACTGATAAGATAGATAATTACCAAGTCCACTCCTCTTAGGCAGAGGGCTCAGCCATTTGATTGATTTACAGGGGGCATTTAAACTTCTATACTTCACTTGGGGGAAGATGTCATGATACTAATGAAAGACAAATATTATATTACAAATTCAAATGCATTCATAAATACCATATTAAACAGACAGTATAACCTTTAGAATAAGACAAAGTTTTCACATGTAATTTGTAGTTTGGCTGAACTATTGATAACTGCCCAAATAAGGTTATCTAACTGAGATAACAATTATACCTCATTTCAGTCACAGAATTTCAGTAGGACTACCAACTCTGAAGCTACTAGGTAGCATACATATACACATAAATACATACAGAAAGTCTCAGAAGAGAAAGGAAAGAAAATGATTTATCCCTGCTCCCTATAGTAACTGTAGTCAACCACTGTAGAGAAGAGGAAAGAAGAGAATTGAAAAAAGGGACACTTATTTTGTGATAAAGTATATGTGCTATTACTGAAGAGTTTTTTTAAAAATAAAAACACAATGCAAAGGAGACCCAATTCTTTTAACCTTTCCCAGAATTCACAAATATCATGATTTACTTGTGCCAGCTTCTTGCTCCTTTTATAGTCCTATTCTAGTAACTCAGAGATGTTTTAGTATTAATCTATTAATTAATAGTTTTAGTATTGCAAAAACAAAAAACTTCTACAATTCACCTGCTGTGATTATAGAAATTTGCCATGAAAGGAAAAGGAGGTACATGGTTAATATGTTATCAGTTCTGTCACCTCAAGGGTACAGACTGATATAAGTCATAACAGAATTCATAGTTAACAGCCAATAGCACAGCAAAGTTCCACATTTACTGATAAGATATCAAAAATCAGACTCAGAATTAACAAGATGGGAAAAGAAATAACAGTGGGAAACTGAGTCAAGAAGAAAACTGAGCCTAGTCTTCCCCTCAACTTTTCTCAGGGAAAACTTATGTCATTGGGTAGCATATGGTATTTCCCTTGAATAGTAAACTATTGGCCTCATAACTATTCAGACCACCAAACCTGAAATCCAAACTTAGAACAATACTGAATTATAGTCCCTAGAGATTTAATCTCAAAAAACAGAATTTCACTAAACATTGCTTAAGGCAGTTAGGTAGCACAGTGGATAGAATGCTCAGCCTGAAGTCAGGGAAGCTCATATTCCTAAATTCAAATCTGGTCTCAGATACTGACTAGCTGTGTGACCCTAGGCAAGTCACTTAACCCTAGTAGCCTTGGTTTCCTCATGTGTAAATGAGATGGAAAAGGAAATGGAAAACTACTCCAGTATCTTGACCAAGAAAATCCCAAATAGGCCACAAAGAGTTGGACACAACTCAACAATAATAAATAGTAATTATAAATTGTAAAAAATTATTTTTCTCATGTTGCAACAACAGTTAACAATAAGAACATTTTATTCACCCTTCTGTGGGGTTCCAGCATTTACAATTTAAGAATAATTAAATTCCACTGTTTCACCCATAATAGACTCCAAACCGCCCAAAATATACTGACTATAAATGTTTAATCTTTATTGTCTGTTCACAGTTAGGGCAAGAGTGAAATCTTTGAATCTAAGGTTATTGTTACTAAGTTGGTACAGAGTTGTAACTTCAACACAAACTATTTAACAGGTAGAATTTCATAATTTTCGTAAGTGATAGACAAATAATCTATCAGTTAAAAGTCACTCCTTACTATAAGGAAACTAATAAGTTTCCCCACTTTAACTGGGCATGGTTTCAATTTCAACTTCAGTACTGAGCTTTAGAATGTTATTGGTAAGACTGATAAGATTTATGACCTTTGTCAAGTAAAAAGTCCCAAGGAATCTCAGAGATATAGTCAAGAAATATTTGCTATATTTTTAAATAATATGTTACTATTATTAATTATCCATTTTAAAGCAAAAATATACCCAATTAAATACTTAACAGGTTTTAAACATTTTTTAAAAATATTTAATATTTATTTATTCTCATTTTTTACAAATAATTTTACAAATAATGTTTTTTAATACATTAATACATTAATAAACTATCCTTGTTTAAGAGTAAACAAAACACCCCCTCCCCAAAAAAATATAGACTCACTTGAGCAATAAAGTAAAGGGGAGAGAAAAAAATTAAAATTAAAACAAATAGTAATAATTGTAGGTATGGCCAGGTGGCACAATGGACAGAGCACCAGCCCTGGAGCCAGGAGCACCCGAGCCCAAATCTAGCCCCATACACCCAACGATCACCCAGCCGTGTGACATAAAAGCCACCCCAATCCCACTGCCCTGCAAAAAAACAAAAAAAAGAAAAAAAAAGACCCAAAATAAAATAAAATAGCAATAATAGTAGGAGTGACTGGGTGGCGGACAGAGCATTGGCCCTTGAGCCAGGAACACCCGGGTCCAAATCCGGCCTCAGACATCCAACAATCACCCTGCTATGTGGCCCCAGGCAGGCCACCCAGCCCCATTTGCCCTGCCCCCCCCAATAATAATAATAATAATAATAATAATAATAATAATAATAATAATAAAATGTGCTTCAATCTTTGTTCCAACTCCAACAATTCTGTCATAGGTGGATCACATTCTTTATGATAAGTCCATGCCGAAAGTTACTTCCATATTTTTCCAACGTTGCCATTGCTGATCACAACTCCCTCCTTTCTTATTTCTCCACTACCATGTACTATATTTTCTCTCTCCTTTCACTCTGACTCTGCTGTAGGGTAGCTGAGTGGCACAACAGATAGATCCCTGGCCCTAGGGCCAAGAGGCCCCAAGGCCCCCTACCACCCCTTAGGCCCAACATCCACCTGGCCCTATGGTCCCAGACAGGCCATCCAATCCCAGCCCCTTGCAAGAAGTAAAAAAGAAAATGTGTTATATCTAACCACTCTCCCCACATGGTCCATCCTCTCATCCATCACTCATATCCCCCCCCTTGCCCCTGTCCCCCCCTCCTTCTTACTCCAGATGCCTATACCCCATTGAGCATATATGCTGTTTCCTCTCCTAGCCACCTCTGATGAAAGCAAAGATTCCCTCATTTCCCCTTGCCTTCCCCCTTCCATATCATTGCAATAGCTCATTGTAATAAAGAAAAATCTTATTATATGAAATATCTTGACCTATTCCCCTCTCCTTTTTCTTTCTCCCATTACATTTCCCTTTTTTCTATTAACTCCATTTTTACACCATATTTTATCTTCAAATTCAGCTTTCTCCTGTGCTTCAACTATAAAAGCTCCTTCCACCTGCTCTATTAACTGAGAAGGTTCATATGAGTATTATCAGTGTCATTTTTCTATGTAGGAATGCATGCAGTTCATCATCATTAAGTCCCTCATATTTTCCCTTCTCCTCCAATCTCTATGCTTCACCTGAGTCCTGTATTTGAAGATCAAACCTTCTGTTCAGCTCTGGCCATTCCAACAGGAACATTTGAAATTCCCCTGGTTCATTAAAAGTCCATCTTTTTCCCTGGAAGAGGACATTCAGTCTTGCTGGGTAGTTGATTCTTGGTTGCATTCTAAGCTCTTTTGCCTTCCAGTATATTGTATTCCAAGCTCTACAAGCTTTTAATATAGTTGCTGCTAAGTCCTGTGTGATCCGGACTGCAGCTCCACAATATTTGAATTGTGTCCTTCTGGCTGCTTATAATATTTTCTCTTTGAATTGGGAGTTCTGGAACTTGGCTATAATATTCCTTGGGGTTGTTTTTTTGGATCTCTTTCTCAGGGAGATCGGTGGATTCTCTCCATTTCTATTTTGCCCTCTGCTTCTAGGATATCTGTGCAATTTTCCTGTAGTAATTCTTTGAAAATGATGTCAAGGCTCTTTTCCTGATCATGACTTTCAGGTATTCCAATAATTTTCAAATTATCTTTCCTAAATCTGTTTTCCATATCAGTTGTTTTTTCAATGAGATGTTTCACATTTTCTTTTAATTTTTCTTTTTTTTTTGGTTTTGAAGTATTGAGTCCTGATTTCTCATAAATTCATCAATCTCCCTGAGTTCTATTCTTTGTCTGAAGGATTTGTTTTCCTCAGAGAGTTTTCTTATCTCTTTTTCCATCTGGCCAATTTTGCTTTTTAAAGCATTCATTTCTCCTCAATAATTTTTTTGAACTGTTTTATCCATTTAACCTAAGCTGGCTTTTAGCATGCTATTTTCTTCAGCATTTTTTTGGATTTCCTTGACTAAGCTGCTGACTTCATTTTCATGTTTTTCCTGCATCTCTCTCATTTCTTTTCCCAGTTTTGCTTCTAACTCCCCCATTTGATTTTCCACAGTCTTTTTTGAGCTCTGTCATAACCTGAGCCCAATTTCTGTTTTTCCTGGAGTCTTTAGATGCAGGAGCTTGTGCTTCCTCATCTTCAGACTGAGTATTTTGATCCTTCTTGGGATTATAGATAATGTATTTCTCAATGATGTTCCTCTTTTTTTCTCTGCTTGCTCATTTTCCCAGCCTAAGCCTGTTTTGGGGGTGCTTCCTGAGCTTTTGGGACACTCCCACAAGTGTCTCAGTATGTGAGGCTCTGTCCTCCCTCCTGGTCTGTGAATGACCATAAGCACCCCCCTCTGCCATGGGCTGAGGTGGGAGGGGCCCCTGCTATTCTATGGGGGGGGCCTAGACTGCAATCAGGATCTGAATGTGGTCAGAACCCCAGAGTACTGTTCCGGGGGCAGAGGACATATCTCAGCAGTCTCTCTTCACTCCCCTCCCTAGGTTCAATGACCTCATGCCCTGGGGGCTCCTGCTTAAATGGCTTTGCCTGCTTCTGTTCCTGGATCTTGGCTGGGCTGGCCACGCTGCTGTGTGCCCTGAGGGCTGGGCTTCATGTGCTCACTCTGGCAGAGGTCCTCCCCACTGTTCCCCCAATTTGTGCCTGGTGCTCCCCTGGGCATAGCTCAGGAAACTCCCCGGCTGCTGTGGGCCGTGGCTCCCTGTGCCCTGGAGCTGCCTCCAGGAGGCTGAAGGCTGAAGTTCTTTCATTCTGGCAGGCCACCCCTCTGGAGGGCTGCCCCTCCAACCCCGGGGAGCAGAGCCTTTCTGCTCTTTTCAAAGTTACCTTGAGTAGGAGAACTGCCTCACTGGGTCCCTCTGTGGGTTCTGTCTCTTGAAAATTTAGTTAGAGTCCTTAGCTTTGAAGATTTATGAGAGAGAGCGCCTAAGACAGGATCTGCTCTTGTCGCCATCTTGGCTCCGCCCCCAGTTTTAAACATTTTGACCACCTTTTTTAAAAGCTAAATTCATATCTAACAGCATCCCAATTAAAAGTTACTTTTCTCAAAATTCCCAATATAAGAAAAAAATTTAGAAACACAATAATAGCAAAAATGATATCATATATTTAAAGCTTGAAAAAAACTTTTCACAAGACTGGTGACATCAATTCTGTTGAATTGATTATCTTACATAAAAAAATCATTCACTTTATCACTTTTGATTTTCTATATTAATCACATCTAAAATTCATTATAGAGTGACCCAGAACAGAGTAATTACATTCTATGAAAGAAATAATAACCATAGTTACCATTTATATAATACTTACCATATTTCAGGCACTGGGTTAAGCACTTCACAGTTATGTGATCCCCACAACTCTGGGAGATGGGGGCTTACAGATTAGGAAACTGAGGTAAACAGTGATGAAGTAAATTTCTTAAGGTTATATAGTTTCTGAGACCAGATTTTAACTTGGGTCTTCATAATACATGCATTTCCCAGCATGTTGTTTTAAAATTAAATAGCAAATGTGATTTGTATTAAGTTCTGACTTACCACAGTTTTTAACTTTTTTTAATTTCCTTTTAAATCACCCAAAGAATTACATCAATTCCTTTGATTTCTTAATCCTGTCCTATCTTTCCCTGAGGCTTTTCAGTTGTAACTCTGGGAAGGTCAAAGAGGAAATGACACATAGGTAGGAAATACTACTTATTACAAAAGAAAGAGGAGACTGTTCTCAAATAATTCAATGCTGCAAACATATTTCTATAATTTCCATATAATAAAGAATAACTGAAGTTCTCATATTTTTCTTATCCTAATGACTTCAAAACTTCCCTTGAATCTCTTTGAAGAATTTCAAAATCCCTTTACTTTCAAACCCTCCATTCACACAGTGTTACTTCAAACAGACTCCAACTTTCTTTAACTTTCCTACCCATTCTTCTCTTATCCCTACTTGCTTAAACTTTCTTCCTTTCTTTATTTGTCCCTCCAGTGGATTTTAATTGAAGTCCTTCAAAATCAGATCTATCCTTATTTCCTTTTCATATTTGGATCCACAATGGCTATGCTGGGTAGAACTGCTTTACTCAGGGTCCAGTCGAAATCAGATAACACAGATTTGTATTGGACTCAATCCCTATAACTTCCTAAATTGTTTTTCATTCCATTCAGCAGCATGTAAATAGGAAAAAGATAAGTGAAGAGTAGGAGTAATCCAATGTTGGGGTTGGGCAAGTTGTGATCAATATTCAGCTTCCAACTAAACTTTTGAAATACAACCGGTTCTTAGGTTTGGGGGGCTTTGGGTAAGGGTAGTCCAGAGTCTTCCAAAAAAAAAAAAATAAGGACAAATCTAAATCTCTCTCCTTTAGTAGCTTTATTTATTTTTCTTATTATTATTACTAACATAAATTTTGTTATCTCTTCAGTTTCCTCTTAGTGTCACAGTACCTAAAATTAAGCATCCTATTCTTACAGTTGTCTCACAAGGACACTTAGTAATGCAATAACATTTTCACTAAACACCTTCAAGCTGGAACTGGCATTTCAATTTTTGTTCCTCACCAATTTCTTCATATCTTATAATATGCTATGAGAAATTCCTCATTCTAGCATCTCCTATATTTTCCTTCAGGATCATAAAAATATAAAGTTTATAATTCATATATTTTTAATCACTGAGATGTCTTAGATGTATTTATAAACTATGCTTATTACATTCTAATTAAAACCTGTAATAGAGGGAAAATATGAGTAGCTCTATGACTCAAGTCATATTTATAATATCTGATATTATTGTCTACTGTCCAGTATCCCACATCCCGATCTCTGGACATATTCATATCCCTCCATAAGTGTGGCATACATAGACAAGAGGATATGGAATTTTGTCCAGGCTCTGTCACTAACTAGCATTCAATCATTTTTTTCATTGTGCCTGATTCTTCATGATATCATTTGGGGTTTTCTTGGTTAGGATACTGATGTATTTTACCATTTCCTTCTCCAGATCATTTTACACTTGAGGAAATGGAGGCAATTGAGGCCAGATTTGAATTAATGAAGAAGAGTCTTCCTGACTCTAGACTCAGTGCTCTAATTACTATACCACTTAGTTGTCTAATTCTTTATCTCTGTGACTTCAGTTTTTTTTTATCTGTAAAGTGCAAGGATTGGACTAGGTGGCCTGTAAGATGGTTCCTGTCTTTGATCCTGTGATGCCATGACTCTTTGATTTGTAAAATGATGGAAGAAGAATTGATTTCTAAAATTATATACATGATTCTTAAATTTTTGCCTAATGAAACTCCTAAAGGTCATTCATATGGGATTTGGTTTGATGCAGTGCAGACAGTATGGAGCTTGGTGTCTAGAGAACTTGAGTTCTAATTCTGACTCTGCTATTCAATACCGGTATGATCTTTCAGATGTCCCTTAACTTCTCTGAACCTGTGTTCTTCCTCTATAATATGAAGTTTTATTGAACTCTGAGATTTTTTCCAGTTCTAAATCTGAGATCCGAAGATCTTCTTTTTCCATTTTTTTTAAAGATAGAAACTAAGGAGTCTTTTGAAATATTCAAAGGCAGTATAGATTAATGGATAGAACCGGATTTGAAGACAGTTAAACCAGAATTAATATCGTATCCCAAATACTTATTAGGTATGACTGAGCAAGTCATTTTTTTTTTTAGGTTTTTGCAAGGCAATGAGGTTAAGTGGCTTGCCCAAGGCCACACAGCTAGGTAATTATTAAATGTCTGAGGCCAGATTTGAACTCAGGTACTCCTGACTACAGGACCGGTGCTCTATCCACTGCACCACCTAGCCCTCCCCCCTGAGCAAGTCATTTAACCACTCTGGGCCTCAGTTTTCTCATCTGTTAAATGAAAAGTTGGGCTTGACCTCTGAGATCATATTCATCTATAGATCTATGAGAATATGGCATTGGACATTTAATTTGTCACCACAGTTTCAGGCATCTGATTCACTCATGTGGATTGTTCATTTTGGTTTCAATTCCTGGTTTTTTGCAGCTATCTGAGTTACCCACATAAATATTCTTATATATGCAATTTAATATATAATTATCTTTTATAATCTATATTTTAAACACAAAATCCTTTGAAATAAAAATCCTAAATCATAGTAGAATAAGAGGATAAAGGAATGAATAGGAAAAATATAATAAAAGGATTTTTTCCTTCCCTTTTTTTCAGCAAATCCCTGTCCTGTACCTTTTGTAATCCCTGAGAATGCTCTTCTTTCTGAAAAGGAATTTTATGTTGGTCAGAATGTATCTATCAAGTGCCGTGAAGGCTATCTACTACAGGGCCAAGCTATTATTACCTGTAACCCTGATGAAACCTGGACACCAACAAATGCTAAGTGTGAAAGTAAGTGTACTGGTGGGATCTAATTAAATCTGTCATACCTTGTATTCCCAATACTATGTGACTTTGTCAAATCCTATAACCTAACTCTAGATTTTGTTTCAGCGCCAAGCTCCTATGACAGAGGGCAGCGTTGTTGGGGGTGGGGAGGTAGAGGGAGGAGGACCAGTCTCTAAGCCAGGAAGTTCTACCTCTGACATCTGCCAGCTTTGAGACCCTGGACAAATCACTTAACATCTTAGTATTTTATGCAGAGTTCTCTAAAACCCTGACTGATGTCTCACCAGTAGATTCCTGATGACTCTGTAGGAGAGTGAGGCTAATAATTATACAACTCTGCTTCATTTAAATCCAGTTCACTTGCAAGTCAAGACTTCACCTTGCTGAAGTCATTGGGTCTCTTTTGAGAGCAAAGAATGAACAACAACAAAATTGTGTGTTGTATCAGTCTGAATGTAGAAGGAATTTCCTCACCTCGTGTTCCTATGCACCTGAAATTACAGGTCCTGAACCCTATTTTATATCAACCAATGTTTGCCTTTGTCAATCTTGAAAATTCTAAAAATGTTGGACACTCCCTCTCACTATGTTTTGATTTATCTAAACTATAAAATCATAGATTTGAACTAGCGTAATTGTACTCAACCATTACAAATATGTGAACCCTTTATTTATATTTGCATAATATATTGTCTAAAAAAGGTTTAAGGATACTCATGTAATGATTCTGTGTTATTAATATCATTTAATTGAAAAAAATAAAGAACAACAAAATCCTACTACAAATTAGCAGTACCTTTAAATGAATTTGTATTTTATTAATCAGAAATGCATCAAATATACTCCAAAAAATAATGTGTATAAGATTTTTAATCTATCAAGTACATATATATTTATTTATGAATTCATGGTCACTCTTCCAGGGTTATTTCTCCAAAGCTTCTGAGGAGTCCATAACCCACAAATCAGGAATCACTAGACTAGCAGATCTCCAAAAAACTTTCCAGTTAGGATAGTCAATGCCAGATTCAAAGACTAAAGAGAAAAAAATTTTCAAAATGTACCCAAAAATAAGAGATTTTTTTTGCTTGACTAAACATATATTTTTTTTTAAATTGGGAGTGGGGATATCAGTTGGAAGAAAGGAAGAAAAGGATGAAGAGAGTAAGGGAAGAAGAAAGGAGGGAAAAATAGAAGGGAGGAGACATTAAGTATTTTTTAAATGCATAACAAAAAATATAAGGGAAAGCCAGAAGGAAAGAGAGACAAGAGGGACAGCTTTGCTACTTGCTGAATTTATTAGATATTTAAAGGGGGGGGAACTACATAATATAAATTTGAAGTTTTTTTTTTCAATTTTACTACTTTATAAGAAGATGTTTATCTTATTTGATGTTTAAGTTAAGAAATTTAAAAGAAATGTCTAAGGAAAATAAAACAAAATGTGTCTAGCTTAACACATTTTCTATATCAATTTTAAATGTTTCTCTCTCTTGATAATGGCAAAGCCAACAAACTGGATATACCCTGAGAGAAAGTATTCTAGAAGTCACTCTGTTAATGTTTATCTTGTACATTTATTTAATTCTTCTATAACTCTCACATCTTCAAAGCTTACCTCCTATCTCTTTGAATAGATTTTAAGTTCTTTGGGAATTGAGACTGGATTTTTAGTATACTTTTGTCTCCCCACAACATTGAGGGTCATCATGCCTTACACAAGGATTTAGAGTTGTAAAACTTGGGTTTACTAGTTGGCATGGCTCTGGACAAGTCCCTTTCTTTCTCTGTGTTTCAGTTTCCTCATCTCTTAAAAAGAGGGACCTAAGTCAGATAATCTCCAAAGTCCTTTCCAAATTGCAATTATTTGAATCCCTGTTGTTTTCAAGGCATTGCTAGGTCCAGTGGCCAAAAGTAGCTTATATTCTAATAAGAGAGATATGATAGCTATACAAATTACTCCAGTACAATGTGAACTAAAGCAAGTGATAAATGGGTGATAGAAAGAAAGGACAGGGACTGCTAGGTGGCGTAGTGAATAGAACATCTGCCTTGAAGTCAGGAGTACCTGGGTTCAAATCTGGCCTCAGACACTTAATAATTACCTAGCTGTGTGGCCTTGGGCAAGCCACTTAACACCATTGCCTTGAAAAATCTAAAACAAAAAAAAAGAAAAGAAGCAAAGGATAACAGAATTTTCTTATTGAAATTATATCTGTGAATTCACCTGAAGTCTTGTACATTTGTCTTGTGAAAACACAAAAATTTCTCATTTTCTCAAAATTGATATACAAAAGTTTTAGTACATAGATCAATCAAGTTGGCAGAATGCTCCCTCCTAAACTTTAAAGCCTAAAACAGTCACCTATTTCTTTTTCAATAAAACATTTCCTTCTTCTTCATAGTTACTTTTGGGTTTTTTTGTTGCAGCCTCTTCAATCCTGTCATGTACCTTTCCTCTACTAAGTGATATTCAGATACAACTTAGAAATTGTAATATTCTATGATTTGTAGTCACTGCTATACTGGAGTTAGACTCATCAGAGCAAATAGTTAAATTTTTAGCTTGAAGATTTAAATCTCATCAATTAGAAAATCTTACAAATGTTTGTTTTATTGTTTGGTTAACTGCTTAAACTGAAGAAAATTATAAATTAAATTATAATTTTAATAATTTAAATATATAATTTAAAATATTATAATTTTAAGTGCCATTTATTTAGCTCTCCATCATGTAGTTGTTAAATGTTTACCAGGATACCCCTAATTAAAATAGAATTTTATGGCATTAAAATATATTCATTTAGGGATGGCTAGGTGGTACAGTGGATAGAGCACTGGCCCTGGAGTCAGGAGTACCTGAGTTCAAATCTGGCCTCAGACACTTAATAATAACCTAGCTGTGTGGCCTTGGGCAAGCCACTTAACCCCTTGCAAAAACCTAATATATATATTTATAAAATGTAATGTTAAAATTTTCTCCTTGTTATTCATACCTTCACTCACATAATCCATGTGTTAAACTGTTTATTGAGTAACCATATAATGTTATGATAGATATTGTGTGTTGAAGAGGAATCAACTATGAACATTCAACATGGTTATGCTGCTTGTTCAAAAGTCACACTCATACAATCTAAAACCTTGTACAGAACTCTCTTAGCCAGTCCTATTAATGAAATACAAATATTAATTCTTAATTCCTTTATGATTTTTCTTCCACAGGTTTACAAAGCTATCCTTCAACCTTTGGGTGATAGCTGATCCTCTAAATTTCTTTTTGCCAAAGACTAGGATATTATATTAACATGTCGTTTTGAGGAATAGTAACACAAGATCAAAATGTTTTTATAGACACTACTTATCAGTTGGCTTTGTAACAAGCATACCTATAAATGACTCTTCTGCTTAATTTAGAGATCTCTTGTGGACCTCCAGCTCATGTTGAAAATGCAATTGCTCGTGGCATACATTACCAGTACGGTGACCTGATAACTTATTCTTGCTATAGTGGATATATGTTGGAAGGCTCCCTTAGAAGTGTTTGCTTGGGAAATGGAACCTGGACATCACCACCTACTTGCAGAGGTATGCATAGCTTTAATTTATTATTTTTTTTGTGAAGTTCTCAGAAAATATACAAAGAAAACTCAGAGATAGTTAAAGATTAATGTCTGCTTAATTTTGTGATTTTTTTCAATAAACATGGTCTTGAGTGCCCATGTACCTAACATTATATTTTATGGTGGGCATACAAAGATTAGAATGAAACAATCCATTCCTTGAAGGATCCAATTTTCTACTGGCACATACAATATGTACATAATTAAGAAAAAATAAGATTAAGTAGAGAAGGCAGAGAACATTTATGAATGGAGAAGTCTAGGAAGGATTTCCAGAGGAGGTGATATCTGACCTGAGACTTGAAGAAAGTTAAGAATTCTAAGATAATAAGTTGTTTATTTCTATTATATATGTTATGGTAGTTACTATAACATTTAAAAAATACATTTCAGGTATTGAAAGGATTTAAGGAAAAACATTTTAGGAATTTGTTTTCAATAACTACTCTGAAGAGTTTAGCCAGATAAACTATACAAGAAAAAAAAAAGTGGATGAAAAATGCCTGTTTTGCAGACTGTGGTATGCACATGTATGAGATCTCATTTAGCTATTCCTCCATTGCATCAATCTAGGACAGTCACTGTAGATGGACAATGAGCTTAATCCATAATTTAATAAGCAGACCAAATTCCACAGCATATTCAAATGAATCTAAACACTCTTTGAAATGAAAACCATCCATATTCCTCCAGCCATTTTATATAACTACAAATTCCAGGGCATCATCATCTTCAAAAGATGTGACTTGCAAGTAACCAAAGGATAATGGAAAGATAAATGGCAGGCATAGGTCAGCTGCAGTATATTATCAGTGATGACTTTAATGAAAGAAATGTTATGAAAAATATAAATGATTGCACTGGTAATAGCGATTTTGAATGACCAGGAAATGGTCTAGCCACACAGCAAGAGCAAAAAAAAAAAAAAATAGCAACATTAATAAGATAACCTGAGTATACTTCATCCATGTAAAGAAAGATTTATAGGAAAATCTTATCAAGAGTCACACTATCATTTATAGTTGAGCTGGAAGGACTTCTTTTTCTTTATGTACACAGTTAGACTTTTGGCTTTGGTTTTTTTTTTCACCCATGACTGCGTTTAGGAAACTTTTAGTGATAAAATTCCCACAACTAAAGTATTTACAAGGCAATTGATCATCTTAGAGAACTGCCTGGGCATTTAACAATTAATGTGACATGCCCAAGCCAGTATAATACTGAAGCAGAACTTGACCAGGTCTTCTTGATTACAAAGTCAGGATCCTTTCCTCTGTTCCATTATGCTTCTCCTTGTAATTATTTATAATGCAATATATTATGCCTCCTGCTCCATAGAATAAGGCAGTTGGTTTAAAAGTTAGTTTATATTCTAAGTTCCCTTTCAGCTCTAACATTTTTTGATCTCATCTTGGGAAAGTTAGACAGGTACTATTTTCTAAAAAGTCCTACAAATGTCTTTCTTTTGTGGAGTCTTGTTTCATGGGTCCCTCTGTAAAAGGAAGAAGCAGGGGGTTGGCTAGGTGGCTCAGTGGATAGAGTACCAGCCCTGAAGTCAGGAGTACCTGAGTTCAAATCCAGCCTCAGACACTTAATAATTACCTAGCTATGTGGCCTTGGGCAAGTCACTTAACCCCACTGCTTTGCAAAAACTTTTTTAAAAAAAAGGAAGAAGCAGCTAGGAATCTGTGTTTGGACTTTGCTTCTGCTGCCTCTGTTGGTAAAGGGAATATTCCTAATGCACCATGAATTCTGTAGTGGTACTATGGTTTAATCACAGAAAAAAAGTCAGGGTCAAATGTGGTGACTCATCCTGTCTGATAGGAAGGAAGGAAAGAGGAAGTCAGCTAAGCAGAACCTCTCCTGCATGTACCTGTGTAGCCTGATAGGGAAGAGAAAGTCTAGTCCTGGCTTCCCATAGAATCACAAGTTTTTGTCTCTGGATTCCATCCAAATGTATTCTGGGAAGGAAATCTCATAGCTGTAAAGTGGAGTGACATGCAGTCACCAGTGAGGTTGTCATGGTTACTAATTATGTGAAATTTGTATATTTGGAAATGGCAATTTCAAATGACTGTATGACTATATGACTACTCAACATGTTTGCTTACAAATTCAAGTGGGCTTAAAATGGGATGCCTGAAAGAGAGAGGGGCGGGGGGGAGAGAGAGAGAGAGAGAGAGAGAGAGAGAGAGAGAGAGAGAATTGAGCTATCTTTGATTCTCCACAGTTGTGTATTCAGAAGAATAAACAGGCACAAAAACTAACTGATTTAAGTTTAGAAAGGAATATCTTTGTGCTTTAAAGTTTAGCAAGTTTTCAAGGACTGGCTCTAAGTTGACACTGAATATTTTGGTTGTACAATATGAAACTTGGCTAAACCAGAAGTTGATGTTCAGAAAAAGAACCGACTGGTTAAGTACTTGCCACTGTTTAATTTTACACATTTCACTTATTGACATATATAGTAGAACAAATAATCAGGCCATGATTTTGTGTAAGATCCTTGTTATATCAGCACAACAGATATCATAAATATGCTAAGTATAAAGAAACATCTGATGTTCTTGTTTCTGTCTGCCATAAAGTAGAATGAATTTGCCCTCAAGAAAGAATTATTTCAGATTTATAACAGAATCACAATGAAATACAAGTTCCATGTTCTTTCTTCCTTTCACACAAATGCATAGCAATACCTAGATATTGGATTGTCTTTTCCCCAAACCAAGATTGATGGGATTGAGGTACCTTGGAGTTTATTAACACTTAAGTTTTCTGGTTTTCTGTAGTTCATAAACTGTGGATAATCTATGGTGTTTCGGATAAAATGTGGCTAAAAAATTGGATAAAGTCTTTTTTTTTAATGACACAAAATGTCCATTGAAGACTTTCTCCATTACAAATTATATATTTTTTTTCCTTCTGTCTTTGCCTCTCTTCCACATTTACTCACTGAGAAAGGGGTTATGATGCTAGTCTAAAATAATGGAAAATTTGTGGGAAAAAAAGAAAACTTCACCTTTCTGAAGTATCATTTTCTGAATTCTTGGGTTAGGAAAGAAGTACTTTTAAAATTTCTGTGGGAATTGAAAGGTAATAAACTCATAAGGGCTACTTGAAAAAAAACATAATAATTCCCCTTTCTGCAATTTCTCCCTTTTCTTTTCTTTTTTTTTTGATTTAGCTATCTGAAAAGTATTTGTATTCCCTAACTTAGGCCAGTAAAAAGATTATTTGTGTCTGGGGGAGCAACTTTGTAGCACAGTGACCTGAGCTCAAATTTGGCTTCAGACACTTGCTAGCTATGTAACCCTAGGCAAGTCACATAACCTTGCTTCCTCAGTTTCTTCATCTGTAAAATAGGGATAATCACAGCATCTACTTTCTAGAATTGTCATGAGCATTAAATGAAATAATAATCATAAAGGTCTTAGCATAGTGCCTGAAATATAATAAACATCATATAAAGCTATTATTAATGTTTTTATTATTTGTCAGATGATATCATGCTAAAGATTCAGCTTTAGGAATACATAACAATGCAGATGTCTTTTCCATTTCTCTTAATCTCCCTGCTTCCTGAAAGAGAGGTCATGGATACAGATTTAGGCATACATTTTTTTTAGATATTACCAACACAGGAATTTGTTTTACTTGACTAGTGGTTTTAAAAAGGATTTTTTTTGTTCCTTTCCAATAGTTATGAAAAGGATGTGAGGAAGAAAATTGATTTTTGTTTAGTGAAAAGAATAAAATTTATTTTAAAAATTAAAGTTAAAAAATTATATTGAGGAGACAACATATACAGAAATAAATATATAAAAATACAAGAGAAATTAAGGAAGCAGCAATGGCTTCTTTAGCTTCAGGAAAAAGTTTCATGTACAAGTAGAATTTTGATGGTTGGAGGATAGTCATTGCTAAGAAAAATGGAGTCTTATGTATAAAAAAATAGGAAGAAAGTCAATTTTCTGCTTGCCAAAGTTTCCTCAACTGCAAATTGTAAACAAAAACAGCAAATCAGAATTATTATATGATCAAATACAATAATATTTACAAAGCATTTAGCACAGTGGCTGGCATGTAGGGGTGGCTAGGTGGCACAGTGGATAGAGCACTAGCCCTGGAGTCAGGAGTACCTAAGTTCAAATCTGGCCTCAGACACTTAATAATTACCTTGTTGTGTGGCTTTGAGCAAGCCACTTAACCCCATTTGCTTTGCAAAAACATAAAACAAACAAACAAACAAAAAAAAAGCAGTGGCTGGCATGTCCTAGGTGCAATGTAAATGTTTCTCTTCTTCCCTTCCCAATTTGACTGGACCAGAGTATAGGAAGTAACATTAAATAAGGATGGTCAGATAGAGAAGTTTCAGGTTGAGAAGGATTTTAAAAGCTAAATTTAAGTATTGAAGTATAGACATGCTGAAACTTAGAAGCTTGGGATGATGATTGTCCATCAACTTGCAAAACCAAAAAAAAAAAAAGCTTCCTTTCCAACTTAACCAGAAGGATCAGGATCAATGGTCTTAGACTCATATTATCATGTTTGCACTATGTGGTTTAGTACTAATTTGTTTGCAATACTACTTCTATACAAATCCTATTTATTCTTTTTCATCCTATTACTTAACATTTGATAGTACTATAAATTCCAAATGGTCTATTGCAACCTTTCTGGTTACTTTTATATCACTGATGTCTTTCATTAGTAACTGTATCCCATACCACATAACTAACATTTCCTATCATTGAAATTTGTTTAAATGTAAGGTTGAGATATACTGATTTTTGACCAATTTTTCTAGAACCAACTTATCTTTAGGAGGGCTATCCTAAAGCTATGTAAACAATGGGAGAAGTACTTCATAGTTCTCCTTATGGCTCTATCTCCCAGACAGGCTTTGGGAAATGAAAGTTACTCAAGTTTTTGTGATTCTTTCTGATTGGGTCATGGTTGGATAGATTCTGCTTAAATCAAACATATGGACCACACATTTTGATTAGTAGAATGCTCATGAATCTTATTAACTGAGTGACTTTGCATATCTATAAAATGGAGATAATTAGTTTTGTACAGACTAACAACCTAGAAATATATTAGGGAAAGTGCTTAGAGAGCTATATAAATGAAATCATTGGTAGTGGTAATATGACGTAATTGTCCTCCCAGATAACACAATAGGCCAGTGTCAAAATTAAAAATGAAACCCATATGACTCAGTACATTATCCATTAAGTTAAATATGTTCTTTCTTACTTTCTCTCATTTCATAATCTCAAGAAACTATTTTCCTTGACTACAAAAAAGAAATCCTTGTGTTTTCAACCACTTATGTATTTCTTGAACATCTACTGTGAATACAACTCCATTTTAGGTGTTATGGAATATATAAAAGGCCAGGATATGGTCATACTAGGAGCATAGTTAGAGAATATGTATACATAGAAAATATCAGGAAACAAAAAAAAATGTGTGCTGTATTGATTTTTGGTACAGATTTTAAATGCTGTGGTGGTACAGTAGATAGAGTACCATACCTGGAGTGACTCTGGGCAAGTCACTTAATCATCTTAAACTCACTTTCCTCATCTGTGATGAGCAGGAGAAGGAAATGGCAAACTGCTTCAGAATCTTTGCCAAGAAAACACCAAACAGGATCCCAAAGAGTTGGATGTGACTGAAACAAGTGAATGACAATAAAGAAGTTCTGAAGAAAGTTAGAGGCAGAGATTCTTGAGGGCCAGAAAAATCAAGGAAAGTTTAGGAAAAGGGAGATCTGTTCTGGGCCTTAAAAAAATAAGGAAGAGGGGCAGCTAGGTGGTACAGTAGATAGAGCACTGGCCCTGGAATCAGAAGTACCTGAATTCAAATCCGATCTCAGACACTTAATAATTACCTAGTTGTGTGTCTTTGGGCAAGCCACTTAACCCCATTTGCCTTGCAAAAACCTAAAAAAATAAAATAAAATAAGGAAGAATTGATTAGAGAAAGTAGAAAAGGGAATACTTTTCAAGGAGGAGAAACAACATGAATGGAGTCACAAAGACAGTTCATGTTCATTGGATAATGTCTAGACCAACTTAATTGGAAGAGATGGCTCAATATCCAGAACTTTCTTTTTTTTGTACAATGTTTAATCAAACTACGATAGAATAAGGAGATTTTTGCTTCTTCCTCCCCACTTCCATCAAGACTTCAAAGTTCATTTCCATAGGACAAAACTAGAATAAGTGATTGATCTGAAAATCTGAGAATCCTAACAACTTCCCTCCCAGAATCCTCAAGTATCTACCTTACCCTATGTTGCTCGATCCCATCAATTTCTTATGCTCCATTTTCTGTCCTCTCATCTCAAATGAGAAACAGCTCAGTTCAGTAGAATATAGGTTCCCTAGTGCAGGGAGTGTCACATTTTTGTCTTTGCAATACAAACAGGTACCCAATAAGTACTTGTTGAGTTGAAGTAAATTGTATTAAATTTTCAAAGGGGCCATCACAATAATATGATCACTCTTCCCTTCTAAAAAGGTTTTGAATAAAGGGATGATGATGCAAGAGCAATGATGAGAAAACCATGCAGTAGGAGGGTGGAAATAATGATGTAGTTATGCCTTTCAGAGCTTCTATTTTACTTAATGAAAGCAACAATAGATTTCTTTTTTTGATATTGGTTCTTTTAGAATGAATAGGACTGATAGCATATAGCAAATTCACTCCTTAGTAGATGCTATTTGTTTTTTTTAACAAGAAGGCTTGTTAAAAAACCATGACCAAGTGTTTCATCTCTCCATATTTCTCTCTCCACCTTCAAAACAAAGTATTGCATGCCTTCTTAAGTAGTTCTCAAGTTCCTGAGAACTTTTAAGTTCACCAATACTGAATATTATATGACCATAAAAATGCTATAAACTGGATAGATCTTAATAGGTCATTCTAGCCCTCCTTCCTACACAGGACAGGAATTCTTTTTATAACAACTCTGGCATTTGGTCCAGAATTTTCTTAGGTAAAGTATTTTGTAGTTAGATAGACAAATGGGGTTAAGTGGCTTGCCCAAGGCCACACAGCTAGGTAATGAGCCAAAGTTGTCTGATAATGAGTGCTATCTAACTACAAATCTTTCATTATGTAATTTCTATCCATTGAACAAATTGAAGTAGTAACAAAAGATGTTTTCTCCTTCTTTTCTTTACCCTTCATGAATACATGGTGCTTCAGTGTGAAAAATTACACTCTACACTAAACAAACATAGCCTACTTTTCCAGAAGTAACAAGGTGGCATAGAAATAGAGCACTGGACCCTGTAATCAGGAAGACTTGAGTTCAAACCAGCCTCAGACACTTTTACTGCTATGTAATCCTAGGCAAAATTACTTAATCCTATTTGCTTCAGTTTCCTTAAGTGTAAAATGAGAATAATAATAGCACTTATCTTCTAGGATTGTTTTGAAGAACAAATGAAATAACATTTGTAAAGAACTTAGCATAGTACCTGAATAAAGGCTTATTTCCTTCTTCACATCTCAAAATTCAGAAATTAGCATAAGTCAAAAACAAAGAGAAAATTTTGCTACTGTATTTCACAGAGACAAAGGTCCCGATTGGTATAGTATTTAGGAATTCTAAATACAAGTGAGTAGTGATGTGGGAAGATGGAAAATCTCTATAAAAGCATTTACTACTATAAAGTGGGGAAAGTGGACAGGAAGTCTTGATCACTTCTGCTGCTAGCAATCTCCCCTTTACAAAGATAGTCCTTAAAAACCCTAAAAACATACAGCAAATCTTTTATTAGTTTTACCTTTTTCAATATAAACATTCTCAATTCCATCAACCATAACATCATATGGCATGATTTCTAAATACCTTATTATCCCTAGATGCTCTCTTCTGAGAAAACTAATTTATCAACATTCCTCTAAACTAAGTGAATATAATATTGTAGATGGAATTTAATATAGATGGAATTAAAAGACACAACAAAAATTATGATTGACATACTATTCTATTTCTGTAACCTAAATTTATGTTACCAACTTTAGCAGTTAGATTATGATTTGGGTTCATATAAATTGTTTAGACAACTTTCTAAAAAAAGACATGTTTTTTCATACAAATTACTGCTAACCCAGAAATCCCCTATCATGTCATTGTTCAGTTGAAATTTTTAACTATAAGAATCATTCTGCTGTTTTCAAGCTAATAAAAAGGCTGAAGTCTTTTGAGATTATTTATAATCTTAATTCTGACATGTACTCTAATACTCTAATACCTAACTCCATCAAAAGTTTCAAAAATGTTTCATGGTATTTTCCATTCAATTATAAATATAAAAAGCTGATAAGCTCTACTAAGTTTTCATTAATGTTGTTGGCAAAAATGATGATTATGACAGATGCTAAGCCTGTTTAACACTGAAGTGAGAAAATACTAAACTCATCATTAACTTATCTACTCCTATAGTTATCATACAAATCTATCATGCCTATTACAGCTGTTGCTGAGTTAATGTTACAAGGGGATTTTGCTATTGCATTTTAAAAGGTACTTTCACTGTGATATGACTATGAGATCCATTTGTACATAATGAATTCACACTCTATGTATTTCATCTAAGTATGATAGTATGGATATAATTTCAAAAGAAAAATTTGACAATAATAATGGACTATAGAATTGCAATGATTCTGCTTTAAGATGAAAATCTGTCTTTTAGGTGTGTGCATTACAATGTCTCTGTTGCTTGAAACTCTACCAATCCTTATGATTACTATGGTATTATCCTTTGTTAACATGCTAATAACCCCTGGGATTGGGATCAAAGATATTATTTACTTTACCAGTATGGTGAGAAAAACACCTTACATTCCTCATTTAAAATGAATCATTAAAAGTAATATGACATTTTATAACTCACAGCAAGGTCACAGAGCATAGTGGATAGAAGGCCTACCATGAAGCCATCAAGCCTTGGATTCAAGTCTTACCTTTGATATGTACTGGTTATGTGACTTTAGGTATAATCATGACTTTCCTATTCCCCTAGGCCACTCTGAAACATTCTAAATGCACAGAAGTCTGATTCTGCTTTGGTAGGAGGAATTTCTTCACCTGGAATTTTCTGTGCCAATGAAATCATAGGCCTTACTTAGTCTCTATCCTTTACAATTCACAAATTGCATTTTAGTCTTGTTTCATACATTAAAAGAACAAGAATTTTGTAAGATAAAGCAGGCAGAGTATTTTCACAATTTTACAAATAAAAAAATTGAAGCTTCATGACAAAAGTCAATAGTCCATTGTCCACATATCTACTATCATATCTACTAGTTTTCTGATTCTAGGTCCAATGTATTTCCCACGTAAGACTTCTGCCTTTCTGATGTTATCTATCATTAACACCTTTTGATGAGACCTTTTCCAAGTGGCAGCTTTTTAAGACAGTGATATCAAACTCAGAAACAGGAGCCAGTAAACCATATACCAAGATTCTTGGTAGACTTCATATTGACTTTGAAAACCACATATTGATATTATCTATGTTTTATGGTATTTTTATTTTGTTAAATATTTTCCAGTTACATTTTAAACTGGTTCAGTTGCACTCCACAAATCCAAGCACTGTGTATTTTACATTTATGGTCTAAGAAGAGATGCTTTTTGAGCTGGGGAAAGGATCAGAGGAGAGTGAAGAACTATATTCCAAACACAAGGACTCAGGACTGAAAGAAGGCACATGGAGAGTTGAGGCACAGTTGAGAAGGGGTTGGCTATCAAACACTGACTTCTCCTTAAAAACTGTGGTTCCAATGGCTCCCCTTAAAGATCAGTTATAAATTCTTTCCCTTAGCATTTAAAACTCTTTACAATCTGTCCCTTTCCTATCTCTCCAATCTCCTTAATTCATTATTCTTATTTTTGTACTCTATGGACAACTAGAGTGCTAGATCTGGAAGTCAGGAAGACCTGAGTTCAAATCCAGTCTCAGACATTTGCTGTCTGACACTGGACATGTCACTTAAACCTTTTTTGCCTCAATTTCCTCATCTGTAAAATGAGCTAGAAAAAGAAATGGCATACCACTCCCACTAACTTTGCCAGGAAAACCCCCCAAAGCATCACAAAGAGTCAGACATGACTGAAAACAACTAAACAGCAGCATACAACACTATAATACAATCACATTGACCTACTGCTATTTCTCCAGAGTGACATGTCAACCTTTATCTCCTCCATCTTCGTACCTTTGCATGCACTGAAAGTTCTTCCTCTTTAGTATTGCTTCTTGGCTTCCCTAACTTCCTCCTAGAGACTTAGCTCATGCCACCTTCTACCAGAGGTCCCATCAGCAACCAAAAATAGTTTGTGACTGCTATGTATGAATCTAACATATAAGTTGGGTTGTCTTCTCAAAGGAATGTGAGGTCATTAAGGGCAAGAACTATTTCTCTGTATCCCTCCACAGTGCTTGGGTAGGTGCTTAATAGTAGGTGTTTAATCCATGCTTAATTCATTGATTCATGTGTCTCTCCCTTCTTCCTACCTTTATTTATCTGCTAATACATGATCATTAAACTAGTTAATAAACTAGTTAATAAAAATATTAAATGGTTGAGATGAAACAAATGCTTTAGAAATAATGTCTTTTAACTTTTTTTTTAAAGATATAAACACAGGTAATTTATGCAAAATCTAGTTAATAAAAGAACAAGGGCTAGAACCTGGATCCTCCTTGTGAGAGGCCTCAACCAAGAGAAGGCCTCTTCCTGTACCAGATTGCTTCCCATTTTGTGGCTGTATTTCTTTCATCATTTAAAGATTTGAATATAAAGTAAAATATAGAGTAAAAATTATGATCAATTGTAGTTAAAAGCAAGAGAGGAAAAAAGTTACTTTATAAACAGTATTAGCTAGTATTGTAAAGAAAGCCTTATACAAGATAACTTGAGGTCAAGTTGAAAGTTGATTCCATATTCCCTGTTCCCTTTCTCCTCCCTGGCCAGCCACTGCCCCTCCCTTATACCCCCACCCCTCAAAAAAATAAAAAAAAAACTAATTGGAACAGAAATCACTGTAAGTAATTATTTAGGTTAAAGAAAAATCTTCAGTGGTAAAATATATTTATATCTAAATTGTAATATAGGTGTTGCCAATTAGGTATTACTCTCCACTTCTGCTATAAATAGAACAAATGAAAGATATGCTATACTTTTGTTTTTTAGGTTTTTGCAAGGCAAATGGGGTTAAGTGGCTTGCCCAAGGCCACACAGCTAGGTAATTATTAAGTATCTGAGACCTGATTTGAACCCAGGTACTCCTGACTCCAGGGCCGGTGCTTTATCCACTGTGCCACCTAGACGACCCTATACTATACTTTTGACATGAAAGATTCAAGTATTGTTTATTTTTTGAAGGAAAGTGATAGGATGGGAAAGGGGAAGATTGCCAGGGTTACTTCAACTCAACTTGTGATTTTATTGGTATGCAAAACTCCAGGTAATAAATTTACTGTACTAATGTTCAACACCTATACTGTAAAAAGTTACTTAGACCCCTGAAAGGTTACATGACTTATCCATACTTATCTAGCACCTTATCCAAGCAAAACTGGAAAGCCAGAACAGAGACCATGAAATGGAAAATAATTTCTATCAACTGCAATATGTTTAAGAGATCTCCCTTAAAGACAAAGGGGTCAAATTAAGTGACCTTTCAAGGTCCCTTTAAAACCTGATTTTCTGCTGCTCTGACATCAGGAATTTTGACTGCTGAATATGTGATGTGACTCTGTGTGTGTGTGTGTGTGTGTGTGTGTGTGTGTGTGTGTGTGTGTATTCCTCAAAGCATCCAGTTTTGTACACTAGATAAGTGACTAGGTCTAAGATTTCATAATTCAAGGGATAGATAAGCAGCACTATACCATAGTAACAACCAATAAGAGTCTTTATATGATTAAGTTTCATCTGGAACTTTTTAGCACAGCTTATCTCACTTGAACCTCAAAAATCAAGGACATGTTATGAATGGAAAACTAACCATGGTGATTCTGATGACTGCTACTGATTTACAGTTATTCTTATTTTCTTTACAGCTGTTTGTAGATTCCCATGTCAAAATGGAGGAGTTTGCCAAAGGCCTAATGCATGTACCTGCCTGGAAGGATGGATGGGACGCCTCTGTGAAGAACGTGAGTGTCCTTTATTAACAACCTCTAGAGAGTCGCTCATGTTCTTCCTGTAGGCACACACATACATACATACATACATACATATCCTTTCTAGAGGTTGTTCAAAATTACTATTATGGAAATGTTTTACATAATGGAGCATGTTACTTACCATCTCAGGGAAAGAGAGGGATAGAATTTGGAACTCAAAACTTTAAATAAAAATGTAAAAAAAGAAGTAAAGAAGATAAAGAAAACCCACCTGGGAGTCAGAAAAACTTGGGTTCATCTTGGTTATGATACATCCTTCCAATGTGACCCTGGGCAAATTATTTAACTAGTGCCCACTCTGTACTCTTATGCATTGATAAGGAGTTTCCTTGCCAGGAATTCCTTTACAGCTCTAATTTCAATGAGCAAAAAGGACCACCCCCACCACTACCATCATCAACCACAGCTCCAACTCCTAACCTCTAATACCTCTAAACCCCTATTTCCCCCACCCTCAAAAAAAATTTGAATTGGGTAGTACTTCTATTCTCTTTTGCCATCATAAGTTCACAGGTTATAGAATCTTTGGAATGTGATTTTGACTCCAAATATTAAATTATACTCATCCAAAATTCATATACCTAGGGAAGAGTATAACTTTCTTATGGAAAGCCACTTCTTATGGAGAGCCACATAGATTTAGAATTGGAAGTATTTTGGGGTATCTTCTACTCTACTTTGTACAGTTAAAACTAAATCTAATAAGTTAAATGATTCACCTGAGGTCATAGATGATAAGAGATAATCTCAAGATTCAACCCAGGACTTCTGACCTCAAATCTAGCACATTATATATAATCATTTTCCCACCCTGTCTGCTACCTCCTAACTTTAAACAATCTCTAGACCCTCTTCTTTTCAACACATTCAGAGGGGCCAAGTATGTCATATTTGACATTGTTATGTCACTTATGCCAAATATCTTGCTTTGCAGGCAAAATTTAAGCTCACCATTAAGAATGTAGCTTTTCTTGCTTAAGAAATAAGAAAACGGGGCAGCTAGGTGGCGTAGTGGATAAAGCACCGGCCTTGGAGTCAGGAGTACCTGGGTTCAAATCCGGTCTCAGACACTTAATAATTACCTAGCAGTGTGGCCTTGGGCAAACCACTTAACCCCATTTGCCTTGCAAAAAAAAACTAAAAAAAAAAAAGAAATAAGAAAACTAGGAAGTTAACAAATGTTATAAAATATCATTCCATTTTGAATTGCAATTTGTGGTCCTTACTTAAAAAGTAGAAACACTCCTGTTCTTATGGGGTATTAAGCTTTCTAATTTCATTTAGATTAATATAACTATATATATAATATATGTATGTATGTATATATATATATATATATATATATATATATACCATGAGAAAAAATTAACTGTTGACAGAGATTATCAGTTCATCCAAATGAATTTATATTTAAGACATATTTTTGAGGAGCCCCTTGCTTTAAAAAAAATGATAACATTCAGTGTCCTCTAGAAATCTTCAAAGTATGACTATTTTGAACTAAGTCAAAAAATAAAAACTTATCATAATGGAAAGATTTTTATTTGCTAAACCAACTTACTACATTATATACCTTTATTAGCTTAAACCCTTAATTCATCTTTTCTTACTCTTTTTTTAATGAACATAGGCTAAAATGAAACAGAAATATTTACTTTTTTTAAAATATGTCAGACCATGGTTAACCCATGCTGTCTATAGACATCCATCTCAACCAAGCTATAACTTTTAGTCTCAATCAGTTGGCTGAGGCTTAGAACAATAAAATGACTTGTGTGTGAATCACATAGCTAGTATAAGTGGTATTTGAACCCAGGTCTTCGTGATATCAATTCCAACATTCTCTCCATTATGTCAGGCTGCATTTCTACTACCGAAGTTGAACATGTAGGCAAATATGGTGAAGATGATTTATTATTGATTTATGACTTTTGGGGAACTAGTCTTTTAATCAGTTATGAATCTACCTAACTTGTATCATCTTGTACACATCTCTCCATCTCATTGTAGTCTCTTCTGTACTCTAGCTATAGTAGCTACATAAGACCTGTTTAGACAGTGGATTTTCAAGATCTTTAAAAAGCCTAACTAGTGAAAATGTCAAGGTTCATTTTCTTAGCTGTTTAACAAAACCCTTCTATCTTAGAAAACTAATTTTCTACTCATGGTCACTGATCTGCCAATTTGATTCAAGCTGTAGTTCTAAACATATTAAAAGGAAAATGACTAACTCACTATGTTCTTTTTCTGAGGACATAGAGAAGGACTACAATGTCAAGGGAAGGTCTAGCAACTTCTAGGAAATGTTTTCACCACTTTTATAAACATTCAAACTTACAGAACATCTTCACCTTGGAGTAGAACTCCCTATATTTATTAAAATACAATACACATTATGAGAACCAAGGACTTCAGCAAAACTGAATTAGCTAATTAATCTACTCCATCTCACAGAAGAAAAAGCATTAGCACAAGTCTGCTTAACCTTTCAAGAAGCAGCCAAGTTCACTTAGACACTTAACAGAGAGCTGCAAATCTCTAAGCAGGTGGGCATTACAGAGAAAGAGGAATCATAGCTGAATACTAGGAACATAGATACTTAAAATATAAAGGTTTCATTGTTATTGTTTTAAATGATGATGAGAAAACATTTAGCTAAGTGCTACAGAGACAAATACAAACCGGCATATTGTCATCCCCATTAGACTGAATTTCTTGAAGCAGGGACTGTCATTTGCCTTTCTTTTTATCCCCAGTGGTTTGAAATTTTCCAGGGATAAATGTTTTATTTCACAGTATCTTTTATTACTTTATTATACAGTACATACATGTGTGATATATGTATATTCATGTATAAATTCACATATATAAACATATGTACTTGTTTGGAAACTACATCTCATTTCTACTCTTCAACCCCCTCAGTAGCTTTAAGCTCCTCGAATTCAGGGACTATCTTTCTGTTTTTGTCTTCGCAACTCCATTTCCCAGAATAGGGGCTTACACACACATTAGGCACTTTTTGAATTGGATTCAATTAAGTCTAGACTGCTATTGCCTCCAATCCAACAATGTAAATGATGCTGACAATAATTGATAGAGATGAGTTGATTCCTCTGTGGAGATTTTCTAACAGGTTCTACAAAGAAGAAATTTTTTTAACCCACCAATGGACACAGTTTGGGTTCCCTGGATTATAGGCTAAAATAATAAAGGATATACTTTAGTAGTCAATCAATATTGGCAGATATCTACAAGAACCTTTTTCAAAACATGGTTTGCAGCGTTTTTAAAATACATTCTAGATAATATACGAGACTTCTAAGGTAGCTAAACTTTTAGGACTAGAACTCAGGTTACCCGACTACAGAAACAATGTACTTTATATGTGCAGTGTCCTAGATGGAAGCAAAATCTACATATAGTAATAATAAATACCTTCTTATCACTGAATTGTAAATATGTATTTTCCTATATTGTTATAGCCTCAGACAACTAGTAGCTGTGTGATCCTGAGCAAGTCACTTAACCCTGCTTATCTCAGCTTCCTTATCTGTAAAATGAGCTGAAGAAAGAATGACAAACCATCCCAGTATCTTTACTAAGAAAACCCCAAATGGAATCATGCAGAGTTGGACACGACTGAAAAATGACAATAGATGCTAAATTCCATGGGCCAAATTTTCCAGTAGGCTCAAGGCAGACCTTTAGAGCTTAGAAATTGTATTCTACTCATAAATGAATTTGAGTAAGCAGAAGAGATGAGGATCCATTTAGGTATTCCAAAGTTTGTAAACCACACATTCAATTTTTATTCTAATTACTAGAATATAGTTGTTATGTGTATGATTCCTGAATCCCTACACCCTTCCATTGACTTACTAGGATATTGTATTTTATGTATTGTTATTTGTAAAACTATTACTTTGTGGAAGGATAATAGGACTGTCTCAATCGTCATTCCTGCCCTGTGACTGTGAAGTCAACAGGCATACACACACACACACACACACACACACACACACAAAGAACAAAGGTCAGCCATTCATTCATGATATAGATGCCAGACAAAGAAAAACAGAAACATGGATGTGGAGAGAATCCACCTATGCCCTTACCTTATTCCATCACTTCTTCCTTCAAACTCAACTCTCTAGTCCAGGAGTTCTTAACCTATGGTCCACAGACCATCAACAGGTCTATGGATAGCTTTCATATTACTTTATCCCTATGAACCCAGGAAAAAGAGGACTAAGATTTAAGTCTAAGGAATAGGGTTCAAATCCAGGCTGTGCTATTTACTACCTACATGACCCTGAGCAAGTAGTTTAACTTTTTGGACCTCTGTTTATTTATCTGAAAAAAAATTACAGTACCTAGTACAGTGTCTGGCAAAAATTAGTCATTTATTTGATTGATTGACAAGATGCCTTTAAATACTCTTTCATATCTAAATTTATAAAATTAAGATAATAATGCTTAATGTTCATGTTCCTCAGGGTTATAGAGAGGAAAAGTCTTTCTGAAGTCGTAATCAAGTATAAGTTATTGTTCTGACAATATTCAAGAAATAAAGCAGGAGACAGACTCCATTCAACAATAGAATGAGCTAGCTACCTTATGCCCTGATTCCATATCAGTTTTGATTATGGTTCTCTTATACATGATGACTTTTTTATAATAAGAGAATATACTCTTATGGTTTTCTTTTAAAGGAGTATAATATGATTTACTCTCCTCAGAAAAAAATGATCATTCATTCATTCATCTTCGTGTATTTTTTAATCTTGTCTTTTTCTACCTTTTCCAGCAATATGTATTCTTCCCTGCCTGAATGGTGGCCGCTGTGTGGCCCCATATCAGTGTGAATGCTCGGCCGGGTGGACAGGTTCCCGCTGTCATACAGGTAGACTTTTTTTGGTAGCTTACAAAAGTTGTAAAGAATTAAATCCACTATATTTCGAGTTCCTTAATTCCTCCTTTTGAAGACTGAATATACAGAAATTAATGATATTTAGATTCAAATATGTCATATAATTATTCCATTAGCAGGAATTCAGACCCATTCAAGAGACTTTTCCTTGTGACAGAGCACTGTGCTGCTATGTATATGCTAGGTGAGATATGGAGATCAAAAAGATGTCCTATCTCCATAAAGTTTGGTGTCTAGTAGGGCATTTGAACCAGATTATGAAACAGCAGTGAATAATTTCAGCTCTATTTCTCTATCCATGATCCCTTATTTTGATCCAATCTTAGAACTTAACCAAAGAACTTCATGGATTTCCAAAAAAAAAAAAAGGAGGATATCTGATTTTAAATTATCTAAATCATATAAATAGAGGAATTCTGTTTCACTGAATGTATGTAAAGACATCTTAGGAGAACAAAAATGATTTGTTTTAATTAGTATAAAAACAGTTGTGAAAAATAATGTAAAAAGGCAATAACTTTCAACTTGCCATTGAAAATAAATGCTACAAAGGGACTTTATCTTTCTAATCTAGGTAGAAAAAGGAAATAGGAAGCAGTCAATTGCAGTAGATTCACTGGTTTTAAAAAGTCTATATATGTGAAGGGTCAAAAAGACCTCTTTAAAAAAAAAGAAAAAGATTTTCCAAATTTTTGGTTTACCATATGCTAAACAAATCAAATTTTACAATGTTTTTTATTTATTGGTTATGGTAAGATCCCAAAAAAGGGGGACTGAATCTCCATAATTTGCACAATATTTAGATTTAGACACTTATTTATTTATCCATATCTCTTTTGTATCCCAAAACTGAACTCATCATTCTTCATCCAAAACCAACACCCTTTCAAAAAAGTCCTATTTTTTTACTTGCTGCCACAAATTCTTCTGTGTGAGTAAACTTGAAGTAATCTTTGACTTTTGCCTCTCTTCCATTCCTTTATATCTTCTCAAGCTTCTATTCAAATTTCCTGTATAATGTCTCTTAGATTTAGTCTTTTGCCTCTACTTGAAATACCACAGAGCAGATCCCTGTCACCTCATGCATGAGTTAATGAAGGAGCCTCTTAAAATCCTCTAATTGATCTCTACTACCTTCCATGTCAAAGTCAACCCCCTCTGCATGCCTTTCCACAATCTTTTACCTTACTATTCTACCACAAAATGTATTTTTCACTCCAATTAGACCAGCTAGTATCCTCACAGTTCTCTGTTAGATTCATTCCTATTTCTATGTCTTTGTTCATATTATTCCTTCCTCCTAGGCTTTCTTTCCTCTACATGTCCAAATCCTTCCCATTCTTCAGAATCCAACTTCTCTTCATTTTTGAAGTCTTTTCTAATTGCCACAGACCAAATTGATTTTTCCCTTGTCCCAATTCCTATTGAACTTTTAGTCAGTACCGCATGGTTTAGCAATTAATTATTCTCTAATTGTTTCACGTGAAATAGTATGATTGGAAATAGAGGTTATTCCAAAAGTTTTAACACATTTTTAAGCTAGGTGGAGCAGTGAGAGAACAGGAACTAGAGTTAGAAGACTCACCTTCATGAGTTCAAATCTGGCCTTAAACACTTGGTAACAGTGTGATCCAGGACAATCCACTTAATCCTGTTTGCCCGTGTTTCTCATGAGTAAAATGAGCTGGAGAAGGAAATGGCAAATTACTCCAGTATCTTTATTATGAAAACCCCAAATGGGGGTTTTCACTCATGAAAAGTTGGACATAACTGTAAAAAGACAAAACAAGATTTTTGGAACACTGTATTAAATATTTGAAACCAAGATAATAAGCCTTTTAACCTCAAATTTGTCAATATTGCAAAAGCCCACCTGTTTAACACCAGAATTCTTCCAATGATGATACATGATTAAGCATTATGGTACACTTAGACCACAGAAGAATTTATATGATCCACAACTCAAAATAAATTGACTAGCATACTAATGATGACTTGCATATAAGAGGCAATTCCAACAATATCCCCAAGCATACCAACAGATCATGTACTAATAAATGAGGAAAAACAGTTAGAAAACTAGAGGTGCTACATTGGTACCATCATGATACTAAAAAACTGAGAAAAGTTTCCATCACACTAGGCACATCTACAAAGATTTAGAAAAATGTGGGTGGCATGGTTTTCTTTCTTTTCCCTTAGTCCAAAATCATCATATACAAAATAATTAATATATAAACATGTTAAATACGAATGTACATGTACAACTTTTACCAGACTATTCACCACTGAAGGGATAGGGGTAGGAAAGGGAGAAAAAATGTGTCTTATAAAAATGCAAATGAATGAATGAATAATGTTGAAAAACTTTAATAACATGTAAGTGGAAAAATAAAAGAAAATCTCAATCTGAAAAAAAGTACAAGAAAGTGTGGGTAAGGCAGCTGGGTAACCAGTTATCTAGTATGGGACTAGGCATAAAGAAAGGACTGAATTGGAATTCTGACTCAGACATTTACTAGCTTTGTGACCAAGGCAAGTTATTTAACTTCTTTCTACCTCAGTTTCCACATCTATAAAATGAGGATAACACAGAGTAGTTTTAAAGAGCTAATAAGTTGACATATTTAAAGCATTTTGTGAGCCTCAGAGTGTTAGCTAATTACAAATGACCACACAGTATGAGAAAGCCTGGGAGGGACTGTGGTCAGTATCACTGGGCACTTCAATCTTTCCTCCTCTCCTCCCCAAAATATGAATCTCACAAAATCAAGTGTCAATTTTGTCATCACAATTATATTGTAAAGTCCTTCAGAGTAGAGATTGTTTCATTCTTTGACTCTGAATTCAAAATTCCTGACACAATAAATGTTTCTTGAGTTATTATCAACAATATTGTAATCTTTTTAAGGGCAGGAAATAAGTCTTGGACTTCTTTCATATCTCCCACAAGATCTAGCAAAATACAAAAGAAAGCAGAAAGAATTCAATATTGTGGAGGTTAGGTTTTCCAAAGACCTTGTAAGGGAGCAATAAAAATCTCAATTTTTGTTCCTTGATTTGGAAAAGTTCTATAATTCAGTGTGTGATATCCAAATGAATGCGGATTTTAAGAGACTCAACTATGCACTCCTTGCCCTGTATTATGAAATGATAGCAGAGCTAGAGTTGACAGAAATCCTTTTATTCTCTCAACAAATTGGCTCTCATTTAGAGCTGCGTCCTTGTCTCTCTCTCTGCAAGGGGGAAAAAAGGTCTCTCTCTGAAGATCTTTTAATATCTGCCTTCCTCAGTCTTTTTTGAACTGAAATTCTGTTTAATGGTTTGTTGATCTGGTTATTTCCCCTCAGTCTCTGCCTCCCTCCTTTTAAACTATTCACACTGAAGTTCTGTGTTTTGTGAGCATCCTATGTAGTAGGTGATGCCAGAATGACAGGATGGCCACTTCTCCAGTCTTATTGCAAAAAATAAGCAGACCAGTTTCATTTATTTTTTTTTCCTTCAAATATTTCATTCTTCATGGTGAATTTTTCATACTGTAGCTGCCTGGCTAGCAGAAGCAAGTTTTCATTGTATTTGGAATGAGAGGACCCAGGTTTGCATCCCAGCTCTGCTACTTCCTGTTCCTCGTGGGACCTTGAGCAAAAATTTAGTTTTTCTAAATGGAAATTTTTTCCTATACAATGGAGTTGAACTGAACAGCCTCTAAACCCTTTTCATCTCATAATGCTAACAGAGGGAGATGTCTTGGGCCAGGAGCACAGTCTCAGTCAGTGAGACCTGTTTAAAATGGTTAATGTGACAGGACAATATGGGGGGCTAAGAAGTGATTTTACTGATCTAGAGCCTCTTGGTTACAAACAAGGCATGCTACTTCCCTTCTAAAATATCATATTTATAAATTTGTAGAGAATCTGGGGTGGCTAGGTGGCATAGTGGATAAAGCACCAGCCCTGGAGTCAGGAGTACCTGGGTTCAAATCCAGTCTCAGATACTTAATAATTACCTAGCTGTGTGGCCTTGGGCAAGCCACTTAACCCCATTTGCCTTGCAAAAAAAAAAAAACCTAAAAAAAATTTGTAGAGAATCAGGGCAGACAATTGAAAGTAGAGCTATAGGGGATGATGCCTCAGTAATCCTCTACCCTCTGGGCTAACATTGAGTCACTGATGATATGTAACTTAGAAACACTGCCAAAAAGTAGTATATGCACAGCTTTCCTACTCTCAATTGTTAAGTGTCCATTTAAATCTTGTTCCTTTCCCCAATTTGGTAAATATACACATAGCTGTAATTATGCCGTATTTTCTCAGCAGTTAGTTTCATTTTATCCCTTCTATAATTGCAGATATGTTCTACTTATCTGCTATCATTACTCTGAGCTTTATCATCATTGAGGAATAAACTCTTACCCATATCTTACCAAAGGCAAGTTTTTGCAAATTTGGAAATTCCTGTTTTTCCATTCTCGTGTTTGTTTGCAAGCAGTGGACTTAAGTCAAAAGAGAGAGTACAATTCAAGACATGGATCTATCATGTCATGGTTTTATAATGGAAAAGTCATCTCTTAGGGGATCAGTTTTGTTAATTATAAAAAGATTAATTATAACTTTACTATCTATCTCATAGATAAAAACAAACTTGGCAAAGTTGTCTGGAGTTTACCAAGTTGGTAAATGACATAGTCAGAACTTTACTTTAGGAAAATCATTTTGGCAACTAACCAAATGGATTCAAGTGAAAAAAAAAAGGCTTGAATCAAGCAACTCTACTAAGAAGCTATTACAATAGTCCAGACAAAATGTAATATGAGTGGTGGCTATGTGAGTGGAGAGAAGGGGCACTTATACAAGATATGTTGTAAAGGTAAAAGTGACAAGACTGGCAATACATTGGGTATGTAGCATTAATAAAAGTAAAAAATCAAGAATGATACAGAAGTTGTGAACATGACTGACTTATAGAGAGGAGAGAGACAGGAAAGGTAATGGGAAAGATGATGAATTCTGTTTTGGATATTTGAATTTGAGATGCCTACCAAGTGGTTGAAAATGCTTTAAAAAAATTGTTGATTTGGGACTGGAACTTAGGAGAGAGATCAGGGCTGGGCTAGATATAGAAATATAGAGATATATAAGCATACACTCACACATACACACATATCTGGGAATCATCTGCCTAGGAATCACCATTGAACCTTTGACATCTGATATCATCATGTGAAAGTACAAAAGCAATACTTCTTAACATAGCATCCATGGACTTTACTTTTTTTATTTTGATAAGTCCATTTGACTGTAATTTGATTCATTTGCAATCTTAGGTATTTTATTTTGTGAATCTAAAAAGATTAGTGTGAGGAGTCCATAGGCCTTAGCAGACAACCAAAGGAGTACAAATCACACACACATACACACACACACACACACACACACACACACACACACACACACACACACACAAACATACAAGATTAAAAACTCCCAGTATAGAGAAGAAGGAGAAGAGGGCCCAGAAGCAAGACCTGGAGGGATATCTATGATTAATGTTTGTAGAAGCTCCAACATAAGAGACTAAGAAATGATTATTGGGGGGCAGCTAGGTGGCGCAGTGGACAGAGCACCAGCCCTGGAGTCAGGAGTATCTGAGTTCAAATTCGGCCTCAGATGCTTAATAATTGCCTCACTGTGTGGCCTTGGGCAAGCCACTTAACCCTACTGCCTTGCAAAAAAAATAAAAAGAAATGATCATTAGGGAGAAAAAGGACCAGTAAAGAACAGTGTCACAAAAACACACTGAATGGAAAGAATATTCAGGAGAGAAAGTGATGAAAATATCAAATACTTAGAAATACCAAGAAACACTAGGATTGAGTATGTGGTTATAAGAGGATTTGGGGTGTGTTTTCAAGGGTTTGGTCAATTGAATAATGAGATCTTCAATATAATGATGCATTTCCCTTTGATCCAACAATACCACAAGCTCAGAAGAGATAAAAAAAAGAAAAAGGACATATATATAATATATAATATATGTAAACATAAATATTTATAGCAACTCTTCTCTTGCAGCAAAGTATTAGAAACTGAAAGAATACCCATCAATTGGGGAATGGCTAAATAAGTTGTACAATATGATTGAGATGGGATATTATTGTGCTATAAGAAATGAGAAGTAGGATATTCTCAAAAAAAAACATGGAAAGACTTATATGAACTGATGCAAAGTGAAATGAGTAGAATTAGGAGAACATAGTAACAGCAATTTTATAAGATGATCAACTGTGACTATCTTAGCTATTATCAGCATATAACAATTTATATATAATAATATAATAATCCAAGAAAATTCTGAAGGATTTATGAAAAAAACTGATAAAGTCTAAATGAAAATTTAAGTATTTTTAAAATTTTATTTTTCTTGGGTTGTTTATCTTTGTTCTGTTTTTCCTTTTACAATATGACAAATATGTAAATTTGTTTTGCATAACTAAACAAGTATGATCTTTATTCAATTGCTTACCTTCTGGATGTGGCAGAGTGGAAAGGGGAGGAAGACAGAAAATTTGGAACTCAAAAATTAAAAATGAATGTTAAAAATTATTTTACAGATAATTGGGGAAAAATAAATAGATAAATTATGGAAAAAAATTCTTATGTATCATACATTTATGATTTTAAATCTAGCTGTTTGCCAGTCTCCCTGCTTAAATGGTGGGAAATGCATAAGACCAAACCGATGTCATTGTCTCTCTACTTGGACTGGACATGACTGCTCAAGGTAAGTCAACCAGACAGTGACATTTAGTCGAGGATAACCATGAATCAAAATCATTTTAAATAAGTTGTTCCACACATAATCCAGTAGAAAATCCAGCAGTCACAACTTCAATATGAATTTCAGGATTCTTAAACCAAGGACATTGGCTTGCAATAATTTGAAATGACACAAGTCAGAAGATGCTAGAGGAAAAGACTGGGGAATGCTTGGACTGGGAAAAAATTTTATGCCTAAAGGTGGTCAGTCTAGATACAAAAATGACTCATGAAAAATTAAGGGTAACAGTTTAAAGAAAATCAGAGTTAGAGGAGATGACTATACAAATCCCAAAAGAATTAAAAATAAAGGAGTAGCTGAAGAAAAAGGCGGGTAAGTGGTAGTGTGAAAAAAGAGAGGCTTTCCTTGGCTGGGGTAGATTTGTTGTACCCTATTGTAGTAATTCTGTCAGAGCAATAAAGAGGGGGAAATTCAAATCATTGGAGAGGATCCTAAAAGAAGAAATTAAATATACTTTAAATATGCTAAATATACCTTTAAAAGCTGGAAAGAGACGGAAACTGACCAGAAAGATAAGCTGACATCAAGGGAAGGAGCTGGGACAAGAATCTGGAACTAGTTTCCCTGGTGGAGATCAAAGTCCCATGTTTTAACAAAGATGATCCGTATTATATCTGACTTTTAGTATATGTAGTTATGACCCAGTTGACAAGATTTAAAAAGCAAAACATCTCATTGTATGCAATGAGAAGACATTTTGTAATAGAGTTGTGTTGCATTTTAATTCTTATCCCAGGGAAGTATTTCTTTGTCCTCCCAAGGAAATGATCTGATCAAATAAAACTGTACTAAAGGAAAAGCACCTTAATTTGTTACTGGCTGTCAGAACAATAGTACTACAGGTTTGCTTTTTCAAATATCTAACTTCATGTAACTTCAAATCATGTAAGTATAGACCCTTCATTTCAGAATATGGTATAACAGGAAGGTCTTTGAATCTGGAAACCTGGGTACTAGTTTTATTTCTGATATTGAGCTTTACTTTACCTTAAAAGATAAATCACTTCTCTTCAAGTCTCAGGATCTTGAAAAAAGAAAATGGAGGAAGTGAGGAATGGGAGAGGGAAAGAGGAGGGTGGAATAGGTAGTATTATTGATAGTAATGATAATAATAATAGAACTTTTCAAGGTTTACAAAGCACTCTATGTACATCATTTAATTCTATAAAGTATCTCTAATATCTCTTCCAGCTCAATGTTTGTGATATTTTTGCCTGACACAATGAAAAGCCCAATAACAGTCTAATTTCCAACATCAATAACAGGCCAGTCTTAGCATTCCTAGCCTTTCCTGTAAATTAGAGGTAACTAACATGCAGTCCATTGCCCCTAGCTGCCTGAAAAATATCTAGTGCTGCTTGAATATACTAGATATAACTGTTTAACAACAACAAAAATAAAATATATGTGTGTCTACTCACACAACATAGTGTTCATTTGTTGTTTCCTAAGTCAAAATAAGTCCCCAAGCATCAATTTCTATTAGAATTTGAGACCACTACTGTCTCACACCTCACAGATGAGTAGGTCAATTTACTTTTCCTTCCTGACCACATCTGCAAGACTTTAAATCATTTAAAATAAGGAATAGTGTATTACTGGATTTCTCTGTATCCTACAAAATTCTTTACAGACTGGGGTTTTTAAAAAACATTGTCAGTAAAAGCCCATTCATAAATGAAATTCTAAAATTTTTAAGAATTCATTTTCCTAAAACTACCTATACCAGGGTGGCTAGGTGGCACATGGATAGAGCACTGCCCTTGGAGTCAGGAGTACCTGAGTTCAAATTTGAACTCAAGACACTTAATAATTACCTAGCTGTGTGGCCTTGGGCAAGCCACTTAACCCTATTGCCTTGCCAAAAAAAAAAACAAAAACCTACCTATTCCCTTGGTTAAATTCCACTCAGCATTGTCCTCTGCCTATAAATTTCAGTTTATTTAGATGAATTTGGTTTTTTCTCCACAGGAAAAGAAAAACTGGGTTTCATCCCTTCTAACTATCCCACAGCAAAGCAGTTCTCTCAAAAAGACAAGATCATCTCTCCTAGCCAGACCTTGGGGATTCTGGAACATGGACATTAAAAATCCAACATGGTGCTGGTTTTTTTTTTTTTGGAAAGTTATTTTTATTTTTATTGTCCTTGTTTTTGTTTCTATTTTAATTTTGTGATAATTTCCCTTGAGTTTTCCATTAAAAATCTGCCTGTATTTTCATATGCAAAAATGTATATTAAATATATGCTGCTACACCTACACAAAATGTACATATTCTGACATCTTTTAGGGAAATTTCATGTATACATTTTGTTCACAATTTTGTAATTTCTTTATATATGTTTATCAGATATAAGTTTCACTGCCAAGCAGTGTAATGCAGGCTTGCCATTCCATGGACTTCTTAAATCCACAGCCATAATTAGAAACCAAGTCATAGATAAATAATTGGTTAAATTAAGGACATGTAACCTATCCCACAATTCTCTAGCATAATTTAAATTCTTAGCCACCATATTCCATGAGAATGAATAAATGAAGGAGGGGAATCTGATTCAGCCTGCTCATATAATGTGACATCATTTTCTTGGAAATGTTTATAACAATAAATTTTTCATCTTAATTTGTCTAGATATTTAGTGATTAGACTGTTTCATCCTTTTCCCATATGAGATGCTATAGATAGCAGGAATGGCCAGTTGTCATGGAAACAAAAGTCCAGCCTTTTTTTTTTTACTTTTTTTCCCCAAAATAGAAACCACAGAAAGAATTGATAGTAAAAAGAAACCCTGCCTAGGAGTTAAAGAGCTACAAAGAGCTTGGGTTATATTTCCTTTTTACCAGAACTGTGATTTCATCAGTTTAGTAAGCTCCTGGGGAGGGATTTCCCTTACCAATCAGATAAATGGGCATCTTCTCTGAAACTTATAGTCTTAGAATTCTCTAAGAGGCTGAGAAGTTAGGTGATTTGCTCAGATATTCCTGTCTTCAAGGCCAGTTCTCTATACACTATGCCAGGCTGCCTTTCTAAGGGCACAATTCTTCAAGGAGCTGCTTTTCCTTTTTCCAGTTTCAATCTCACACCTGTAACTACTGGAATAATTACACACAAATACTCTAACTACACCTCACCCCCACCCCACCAGTATAGCAAAACAAACAAACAAACAAAGCAATAACTCTTTCACATTTAGGATTGACAATGAATGGAAAAGTGGTCCAGGAGCACATTTTATAATAAGAGAGAGGGGAAAAAGTATTGCATGAAAGAGAAGACAATAAGAGCTGAGAAAAATGAAAATAAAAGCAAGAATGCTAAGGTACTCCAGAGCAGTCAAGGGATTCAGTAGTGGAAAGGGGACCACAAGTGTTCCCATCCATCCCAAACAAAAACTGCCATTTTCTCTTTCTTAGAAGACTCTCAAGACTCACCATCTCCAGAACTTTTTGTTCTGCCATAGTCAGTGGCTTAGTACTTGGCTTTGCCATTTAGAATTCAATAGCCTATTCCTGGATGCCAAGAAGTTCCTAGAATTTCCAAGTACTTGAAAATAAATAAGTGCTATTCATGGAGTAGAATTATTGGAAAATAAAGGAGAAAAAAATGGCATTATTTGGATTTGGAACTAAAACTTCACTAAAAGTTGAGGAATTTTCTATTCCATAAGTTCCTATAGACATTTGGCTAGAGCACCCTTGAAAAGAAATACTAGCTGATGCTTTACTCTGTGTGAAAGAACTCAATCAAAAGAACTCAAATATTTGTGCATGCATGGATATTCCTATTCCAATGTAGCCTTTTCAGGCAGGATTAGACAATGAGAATAGTCAGAAGATCATAGAGGTAGAAGACACATCAGAGTTTATCTGATCTTATACCTTCATTTTTACAAAAGAGGAATTTGAGCCCAATAGAGAGTAAATGACTTACTCAAGGATATATAACTAATTGATGTCAGAGGCAGGATATGAAACCAAATCCTTTAACTCTAAAGTCAATATGGTGCAGCTAGAAGAGTGCTGATGTAAAATGAAAACGAGTTCAAATCCCACCTCAGCCATTTATTAGTTGCATGACTATGGGCAAGTAACTTCGTATGGCTTTGGTTCTTCATCTGTAAAATGAGAAAATTAGACTAGATGACTTTTTCCACTATATTTCAAACAAATATAGTCTCCTCAACCTAGAGAAATTCAATATAGTAGAAAAAAATGGACTTGGGAATTAAGGGTTCTAGGCTCCTAACACTGGGGGTACTGACTATGAGTGCTTCAGTTTTCTACAAAAAAGGAATTAAAATATTTGTACCAACTGCTTCACACATTTGAGAAGGCATTATGTAAATATAAAATGATGTTATTAATAATGGGTGTAATAGAGTTTTGTAATTATGGATTTATACTGTTGTGTACTGATTCAGTAAATTGTCTAACTACCTTTGACTTTCTCTTTCTCTACTTCACCCCTTTTGACCAATTGCCACTAATATTAGAAATTAGATTCACTTGTGAAGTGGGGAAGGGTATTGGACTTTATGACCTCAAGGGTTCATTCTATGATTCTGTGATTCTGACTAGTGATTTATTCTTCATGTCTGCTGTTTCTAGAAGTGATCCAAACAAATAGAAGTAGATCCCTTTCAGCTATAAAATAAATATATGATCCTAGGAGCAAGAACTATTGCTCTGAGTTCTGTATAAAACATGTGAATCCTCTGAAACTAGGATAAGTCATAGAGAACTGGAATAGACTTTGGAGGTCATCTAGGTTGATGATTACCCCCCCCCCAATTTACAAATGAGCAAACTGAGGCCAAACAGGGTTAAGTCAATAAGTCAATAAACATTTATTAAACATAGATTGTTACAAGCACCGGGCTAAATACTGAGAATACAAAAAGAGGCAAAAGACAGTCTCTACCCTCAAAGAGTTTATAATCTAATGTTTATTTGACCAAAGTCACCCAGTAGGTAAGTTGAGAATCAGGATTTTGAACCGAGATCTTTTGACTAAAGCCATTGCAGCTTTTTTTGTACCACATTGCTCATCCCATTATTCTTCTAAGTCTTAGGATCAGGAGGGTAGGTAAGACATGATGACCAATGCTAGAGGACCTGAGTTCAAATAGTACCTTAGATCCTTATTACCTGATCTGTGTAACCTTCAAAAATTCACTTAACCTCATGAAGCCTTGATGCCTTATGTGAAAAAATAAAAGGATTGAATTTCATGGTCTCTAAGATCCCTTCCAACTCTAAACCTATTATTTGTGATCCTTTATTAAGGATGGTAGTAGTAAAAGGTAAGAAGGTCAAACAAAACAAGGCAGAATTGCAAACTTAGCTGGTCTGTCCAACTATAATGAAACTCTTTTATAATGCTAGTATTGGAGAACAGGACTAATATCTATTTTCTAAGTTAACCAAGTTAGATTTTCTGAAGATGAAGATGGAGTGGGGGAGGGAATGTGATTTGACCACCTTGTATATTTACCAAAATCCTTAATAATAGTATATTAATTAACTGTGCCATAAGAGTTCTTTAAAATATATCTGAATGTGCATTTATACATTATATATATATTTATGTATATATGTGTATATGTATGTATGTATATAGCCAGGCATTTAAGAAGTAGAACACTGGAATGGGAACCAGTCAAGTAGGTCTTAATCTTATCTCTCCTGGGGCAAGTTACTTCTAGCAAGGCTGAAGTGGTGGATAGAGCACTAGGTCTGGAGTTAGGAAGACCTAAGTTTAAATTCTTCCTCTGACATTTGTATAACTCTAGGCAAATCAATTAACTTCTGTTTGTCTCAGTTCCCTCAACTGTAAAATGGGGATAATAATAATAACACCTACCTCACAGGGTGAGGTGTGAGGATTAAATTAGATAATATTTGTAAAACTCTTAGGGCAGCGTCTGGTGCACAGCAGGTGCTATGCAAATGCTAGTTATTGCTATATTTATTATTATTATTATTATTATTATTATTATTATTATTATTATTATTACATCTATCCAGTAAAGAGATTGGACTAGGTACTGTTTAAGGTTTTGTTCAGCTTTTAACGCTTTCAGTCTATCAGAAACAGTATAAATGTCGTTGCTAGTACAATGCCATTATCAGTTAGGAAAAGCTAAATGGCAGCTGTGGTTACTATGAAATTCAATGTAGACAGATGTCCATGTTCTCAGTCTGCTGAGGTTTAAATAGTTAGTTGAAACAGTTCTGAAATTGTAGATCAAAAATTTGTGATTGAGTCCTGAGTTCAACCTAGTCAAATGACCTTGTCATTGAAATGCTGAAAAATATATAAAATGCTACTTCCCTGTTATATGCTGTGGGATGAGAGTATTTTTTAGGGAAAAAGTCTGGAGGAATTGTTATGGAAAGGTTTAATTAGAAACCAAGAATTTAAACTTATGGGAAAGAGGATAGCAACTCTTAATAATACCAATGAATGCTATAACTTCTTAGTGAATTTCAACCTGTATTTTTCTGCCAAGCTCCCAGAATAGACTATATTCAGATGTAAAATATATATGGAAGGTAATAATAAGAATAATATCTGATAGTAACATAGCACTTTATCTTTATTATCTCATTTGACTTTCATAATAAATGTATGAGCAGATGTTTGTTATTATCCTTATTTACAAATAAAGAAACTGAGGATCAAAGAATTGAAATAATTTGCCTGGAGTGAGGGATGTCACAGAGGTAGTAAATGTCAAAGGTGGAATTTAAAATGGAGAATTCCTGATATTTGACTTCAAGTTCAGAATTCTGTCCACTCTGCCACATAATAAGACAATGGAGTTAAAATATCTACATTGGTGTAGCATATAATTATTTGATGATCTTTTTTGTTTGTTTGTTTTTTGCAAGGCAAATGGGGTTAAGTGGCTAGTCCAAGGCCACACAGCTAGGTAATTATTAAGTGTCTGAGGCTGGATTTGAACTCAGGTACTCCTGACTCTAGGGCCAGTGCTCTATCCACTGCGCCACCTAGCCACCCCGATCTGTCTTTTTTTGACAAACATTTTGCCTAATTAAAAAAAAATCTACTGTAAATATTATTGCCTTATTTTCTAGGATCCTTAGAGAAGAGGTGAAATTGAATTGATTTTAAAAGCAGTAGAAAAATGAGCAGTAGTTTGGGTTACATGAGAACCTGGCTTTGGCATTCAGACTAAAGAAGTATATATATAGTCACAAATTCCATTAGAAATTAGTACCTATGGGAAGAGAGGTGCTGTAGTGGATTGAAGGCCAGTCAGGGAGACATAAGTTCAAATCTAGCCTCAAACATTTTCTAGCTATGGGACCCTGGGCAAGTCACTTAACCCAGATTGAAAGATAGAAGCAAAGTGAGAGAGAAGAAAGAAGGAAGAGAGAGGAAGGAAGGAAGGAAGGAAGGAAGGAAGGAAGGAAGGAAGGAAGGAAGGAAGGAAGGAAGGAAGGAAGGAAGGAAGGAAGGAAGGAAGGGAGGGAGGGAGGGAGGGAGGGAAGGAGGAAGGAAGGAAGGAAGGGAGGAAGGAAGGAAGGGAGGAAGGAAGAGAGGAAGGAAGGAAGGAAGGAAGGAAGGAAGGAAGGGAGGGAGGAAGGCAGAAGAAAAGAAAAAGAAAGAAATAAAGAAAGAAGGAAAGAAAGAGAAAGAAGGATCTATTTTGTGATGCCTAGACTTTATAGACTTGCACTTCCTACTTGGTAGGAACAGAACCTGAAATTTTTTCTGACAGGAGGCTAATTCATCTGCTCTTTCCCTACCTTTATGGAGACCTTCTGACCCTCAGACACTTATAGCCTCCTAAAGCAACTATTCCAATCAACAACTGTCCATTCTAATACTCCTTAGTTTAAGACTGGGGTGGAGGGGGAGTGGAGAAGAGAGGGAGGAAAAAGAACCTCAAAGAAAGTCTTTTTTTTGCCTTTAAAGAAATCAAAACAATTTGCAGTCATTGGTGCTCAGACTTCAAGCTACTAAGCGGAAGGATCATAGATCTAGAACCAGAAAGGACCTTAGATATCATGAATTCCAATCTAGTCATTTTATAGGTAAAGAAGCTAAGATCTAGGGGTATTCAATAGCTTACCCAAAGACAGATGGGAAGTAAGCATCATAGTAAGAATTTTAACTAGGTCCTTTTACTCCAAAACTTGTTAGTATTCATTCCACTGCTTAAGAGGAGTCTCATGGGTGTATGCTGAAACTGGCAGCAAACAAATGCAGGTCCTTGGTTGACTGGGACCCCAGTGACATCCTACCTCTGGCAGGACTATCTTTTTCCTACCTGGACACTGACCAAGTCACTGTTCTTATGAAGCATTTTTCAAAAGTTTTTTACCTCCACCCTAATAAGTTGTAACCTGTCTCATCATATGCCTGATCCTCACCCTTCTGAATCATTCCTAATCTTTTCATAATGTCATCTGGATATTAGAAACCTCATGCATCCATTAATGAATGCATTTTCAAATAAAAATGCATCATACCAGCAAAAATACCTGAGAATAGAGATGTCAAACACCCAGTCTCCCTTACAATCCAACACTCCCCCGTGCAATCAGAGAATAATGAAAATGTTAACTGCAAAATATTTAACAAGATAAAAAATACATCAGATTATAGATAATGTTTATAAATGGTTTTCTAAGTAAGATGCAACCCATAGGGATCCTTATGTATATGCCATTGCTTTAGAGTACATCTAGGGACCAATCTGAAAAAAAAAAGGTTCATAATTCTTTTCTGTAACCTCCTCTTCAAATTAAGAATGAGTTGATACAATATCAAAGAATAAATAAAGGCTATGATCCAGATAGAAACAAAAGAGTCAATATATGAAATGAGCTTTGTAGTCATCTACTTAGCTGGCCTCATGATTGCCCATGCTCCTTATCATGTCTGAATGGTTAGCTCTTTGAGAAGCCATATGGTACAGTGGAAAGAGGGTTGAACCTGGAGTCTGAGAATGACTTCAAATTCTGATGGATATTTTATTAACAGTATGACCTTGGTCAAGGTGTTTTCTGAGCCTCAGATCCTCATCTGATTGGACTAGATGATTTCTGAGGCTTCTTATAGCTCTAAATCTGAGATATACAATACATATTTAGAAATAGACTTGTTCATGTTTCTGAAACATGAAATTATGGAAATATGTTTTAATTTGCTTTCACTTTTAATTCCCTTCTATAGTCCAATAAACCCCCTTTCTTGGTAACTGAGATAGGAGGCTACCCAGTGCCGAGACTACATCTAGCTCCAGTAGTCCTTAGTGCTGCCTAACAATGAGTCTCTGATGTTAAGGAAAGAACATAGTAGATCTGCATAGGGGTTACACTCAATATCCTCTGGTAGTGTTCACAAGACAGCTCAGATTGTTTCATAATTCATGAATTTGATGTTTAAAGGTTGGTTGGGATAAAGCTCCTTCATGAGCTTGATCAAAGACTAAACTCAAAAAGGCTTAAGAAAGGAGCTCAGATCAAATCAACTGTACATCTCCAAGGATGGAGTGGAGAAGGGGCATCACACACAGAAACATATCTTTCCATGTCCTGAGTTCCTCTTTAAAAAAAGAAAGCCATGGGAAGTTATGCTTCTGTTTGTCCAGAATAAATATTCTGTTTTTTACTGCCAGGCATTTTTACCATCCTCTTCCCCCAATCAAGCTAGCATTTAGATGGTGCAATGGTTAGAGAACTGCACTTGAAATCAATATGACTTGGGATCAAATCCTTTATCAATCACTTCCTAACTGTGTGATCCTGAGTAAACCACTAATATTCTATGTCTCAATTTCTTATCTATAAAATGGGAATGATAAGTTATAACACCTACTTCACAAGGGTTCTGGTAGAGATCAAATGAGATAACACAAGTAAACTGCTTTGCCAATCTTAAAGCAATATACTAATGTTGACTAGCTAATATTCTTGGCATAATGGATAGACTACTAAAAAGTAGGAAGACTCAGACACTAATTACCTGGGTGACCTTGGACAAATCACTTAGCATCTTTGTGCCTCAGTTCTCTAATCTGAAAAATAAAGGCACTGAACTCAATATGAATTTATTAAGTGCCTACAGTGGGCCAGGTGGAACAAAAAGGTTTAGTGCTGGGCAGAGAGTAAGTTCTTAATAAACATTGATTAATTGATTTGGCTAAACTAGACGTTGGGTGGTGACAAAGTTTCTATTTTGAAAAAAACCTAGATCTCCTCAGTTTTTTAGTGCTTGACTTCAGGAAGTCTGGATTTTGTGAAGAATTCATTTAAAAGACATTCATTTAAGACTGGAAAGGGGAAAATAACAGGAAAAATTGTTTCTATGGAAAGGACCATGGGAAAAAGAATCTCAGGAGGAGAGAAGAGGATTTGAGACTCCTGAACACCAAAAAACTACTATGGTGTTATGAAAAGAAAGCCCAAGTTAGATCAGGTAGTACCCCACGTACTTATCATTTCTGAGGTTGACCATTCCTGCTAATAAGCAGATAAAACGCTATTGATTTAAAATATCAATGTCCTGGGGCAAAGTTCCTATTGGCACAATCTGATTATGTTTCTACACATGACTTCATTAAATATTATTCACAATAATCCCATCTCAGCAAATCCACCTTGCAAGTGATGTTATCAATGTATGCTGATTCTAATATTTATGTATTGCCCATTACTCTATGAATAAAGGTACACCCTGAATAGCACTTGGAAGTAACAATTCCCTCCTTTCTCTTTTCTGGTGATATATCAGCAGACATTTATGTCTTTTGAGACACTGAGGAGCAGAACAAGGAGAAATAGATCCAGAGTAATGATAGTCCAGAGTAAAAGAAAAAACACAATGTTTTGAGTCAAGAGACTTGTCCCTTTTCTGACATTAAGGATGTGTGATGTTGAGCAAATGTGTTCACCCCTTTATCATAAGGTCATAGAGCCAGAGCTGGAAAGATCCTCAGAGGTCATCTAGAACACCCCCTTCATTTCACATGAAAGGAAACTGAGGGGCAGGAGAAATGAAGTGATTTGGCCAGGGTCACTCAGCTAGTGTTAAAGGCAGGATTTGTATCATAACACATCAAAAACACAAAAATACATATTGGCAAACCATAAACAGCAATTCTGGCCCCAAGGACAAGATCCTCAAAATATACAGAGAGGGAAAGGTAGCTGGGGAACAAAGTCATTTGAGGCTGGGGGAGAGACCTCAAAGAAGACTCTGTTAGGGAAGAAAGAGACTGTGTGGGGCATCAAATGACTTCCATAGCAGGAAAGAGCAGGGTAAGAGCCTGATCCTGGCGTGTGGCTGCTGGGTCTAATTTCTATTGCTAACTAAATGCTTCACTCAGTTACTTCTGAATTTTGATCCCCTGGGTTAAGTTCTAGTTGTCCCACCCTAGTTATGGCTCTACAGCTCAACCATATATAAAAAAAGACATTTCTTTCAAAGGATTTTGTATTCCATTCCAGAAATTGCTTTTCAAGATACTTTATTTCTCATCTTCAGTATTAAAGCATTTTTCTGGTGTCCTATAGTGAATAGTTGAAAAAGGGGCCTGATTTCCTAATTCTGCTCTTAATCTTCTAGACTAAATTCATACCTCCAAAAAGAATGAACCTCATGATCTTTAGTATCCCTCCCTTGACCTGAGGCATTCACACTGAGAAAATGTACATAGATGTGTTCAACTCATACAGTGTTGCTTCAGTTATTTACCCTATTAGTTGTCATAGAAACAAAACCAAGACAGATATAATAGCTCAGACACAGTATTTGCTACAAAGATTTGTCTTTATGGTTTGTTAATGTTAAGGGATTGAGTGAATGAGTAAACAAATGAATGAGAAAGCAGTCATGTCATGTTGGATAGAATGCTGAACAACGTCAGGAAGGGCTGAGCCTCCTACCCTTACTGTGTGATCCTGGGCAATTTACCTAACTTTTCAGTGCTTTCAGTTCTCTTATCTGTAAAATGAGGAAGTTAGACTCAATGGTTTTCTAGGGGGCTCGTTCCACAGCTCTAAATCTATGATCCTAAAGTTTCACCAGATGTACTGTTCTTTTTAAACTATTTTTTAGACTCATTCTTTTTTCAATTATTTTTCAATTTCCCATTTAAATCTCCATCAACATGTCAAATTCTGTTGGGGGGGCTGTGATAATTCAGGACTTTGAAGACCTAAAATCCAAATTTCACATCATAAAATAGCAAATTTTGTTCCAGTAGCAAGCACCTCAAAGCACAAGATTTGTTGACAAATCCAGTTGGGGTGGGGGGGGAGACAAAAGGGAGGAATCACAGATAGGTGATTCTGGGCGGCCAGGTGGCTGTCACAGTAAAATAAGGAACATCCTGGGGATACAAACACAAGGAACTGTTCTCAAGGAGCTGACATATTAATAGGGAGAAACAACACATCTAGGGTTGTGGTAGTCAGCGAGGGACAGTTTCAGAGAATTGGTCAAGTCAAACCATAGCCTAGCTGACTAGCAAGCCCTTTCCATTAAAAAAACAGCAGATAAATAATAAGCAGATAAAGCAAAGTTCCTATTGGCACAATGGCCAGGTACCATGCTCATCAAACCAGAGCAGATGACAAGGTGCAGTAGCCTGAAAGATTTACCGGCAGCCGAAGGGGCTGTTAACTTAAAAAAAAAAAATGACGGGTAATCCATTTGAATTTCAATTGACTCTGAACAGCTCAATGGACCTATCTCTGGAATGAGGATATTTAGAGCTTGAAGAGATTTTTAGACATCAATCAACTCACTCCTACCCCCCCCCCTTATTTCACAAACGAGGAAACAGGGTCAGAGTAGTGAAGCAATGTGACTAGCATCTTCATTTCTAAGTGTTGGGAGGGAGGGGAAATAGTAGGAAAATTTCTGACTTTTTCATAAAAAGATGTTGGGAATGTACATTAATTTTTTTTTGAAGCCCAGCATAAAACTTAAAGATTTTAGACTGTAGCAATTATAAGTTCTCAAGTCAAATTTCTATAATATAAGACAGGATATGTCACTCCCCAAGTTATCATTTGGCTGTTTTCAATGCTCCATGGTACAGTGGATAGAGTCCTGGTCCTGGAGTCAGGAAGATGTGAGTTCAAATCCAGTCTCAGACATTTACCATATGACTATGGTAACTGACTCTTAGTTTGTCTCAGTTTCTCATCTGTAAAATGGGGATGAAAATACTAACTCCTACCTTCCAGGGTTGTTGTGAGAACCAAATGAGATAATAATTATAAATTACTTAACGCAGTGCCTAGTACATAGTTAAGCACTATATTCTTTTTTTGTTCATTTGTTTTCAGTCATTTCTAATTCTTCATGACCCTATTTGGGGTATTCTTGGAAGACATACTAGACTGGATTTGGCATTTCCTTCTCCAAATCATTTTATGGATAAGGTAACTGAGGTAAACAGGGTTAAGTGACTTGTTCAGGGTCACACAGCTACTAAGTGTCTGAGAGCCAGATTTGTACTCAGGAAGAGAAAGAGGACTCCTGAAAATGAATCAGATTTGGATCAGAGAGTCATGTTTTTAGCCCAAGAAACCAAATCATTAGCATACAATACTCAGGAAACCCTAATTATTTTTGATACTTCTGTTACTTGGGGAGGGAGAGAGGATGTTTTTATTGGTGTTAGGAACTCCCACAGTGGAAATTCCTTTCCCTTGCTATAAATATTTGCCTGGGACAATGAAAAGTTAAATAACTTTTCTGTGATCTAGTATATGTAAGAAATAAGACTTAAACCCAGCTCTTAACTGACTTCAAGACTGACCCTCCATCCAACATACTATCCTGATCTATATTTCAACAGACAGGAAAAGCAGCCTTTCTTGAACCTTCAGGCTTGAAGGTTATTTATAAAGTGAAGGGGATTAGGCTCTAGGTCCTCTAAAGTCCCTTCTAGCTCTAAATCTATGAATGCTGTCCACTATTTAATATTCTGAGGGATGGTGTGCAAAGACATTTTTGCTCCTATCCCCCACCCTTTACTATTTAAGCTGAGAAAAGAAAGAAAAGCATAAATGAGGGTGACTCATTCATTCCAGGAGCTAAAGAAGCAGGAGATAGCTTCCCAGCAGAGAGCATGTTGGGGCAAGGCTGAGTGTGTGGAAGGGCTGAGGCAGAGAAGAGGAGAATATTTAAATTCTAGAACCAGAAATTTCCTTCTTCTCATTTCTATTTCATCCAAGCTTCTCCACCCATTTTAGCCTAGCCTTTAGGATTCCCAGACTGTTCCTCAGACAATGAAGCTTTGTTTTCCTTGGCTCTTTCATCTGCTCCCCCACTCAACCTAATTTTCACCCTCTCTTCCTCTTTCCCCCACTTCGGTGGAACTTTGCTTCATTTTCATTGTAAGAATCTAATCACCCTCCCCACCAAAGATAAGGAGTTTTCACCTTCCTCATTCTTGCAAAACACTGAGGGTGACAGCCCTCAGTTCCTTTTTTTTTCAAATCCTCCCATCCCCCAACTCAGTCTGCATCAATATAATCTTCCACATTTAAAAATTACAAAGGTTGTGTTTTTCTTTTCATTCATGGGAGAAGGTAAAGATGGGAGAAAAAAAGAATTTTATAAATTAAGAAATAATAATTAAAAAAATAAAAGCCTAGGATGAGAGAAAAGATATTTTTTATAAATTAAAAAAACTTTAATTTTAAAAATAAGCCTTTAGTTTTTGCAGAGTCAACCCAGGGTGAAAGAACAGAGATAAGGCTCCTTTATAATATTGGTTACAACGAGACACCTCTCTTTGGCATTTAAAGTTCGTTACAACTTGACCCCTTTCTACCTTTCCGGCCTTATACATTTTTACTCTCTTTCTAGTACTTCCCAGGTCAGCTTAAAGGACTTTACTTCCCTTCTCCCCACAGAATATTCTGCTAAAATAAACTCCCTAGTGGTAGGGACTTTTTTCATTTTGTTCCTCAGTCAACAAACACTAGTTAAAAATTTTTATTACTGTGCTTCTTGAAATGCCATTAAAGGAAAAAACAAACAAAAACAATGCCTTCACTCAACCTCATTTTGGATCCTTAATACCTTGGACCCTTAGCATACAGCCTGGTATAAATTAGGTTTGTTGACTGATTGAGTGGGATTGCTCTCTTTGTTGGTTTACCTGGATGATAATAGGGAAGCTATATTGTTTAGAGGAAAGGGAAGGGAAGGAAATAAGCATTTATGTACAGCCTATATGAAAGTTATTGTGCTAAATACTTTTTATAAATATCTTATTTAATCCTCACAACCTTCTAATCATCATCTCCTTAACAGAAATTAAGTGATTTAGCCAGTCACAAATTCAATTTGAACTCAGATCTTCCTGATGACAAGCCCAGCCCAGCATTCTCTATCCATTGCAGCATCAGCTGCCTTCCTGATGGTATCTTTAGCAAAACAAAAGTCACCAAGATTTACTATCTTGGTTTATGGTTCACAAATGCTATTAATATAACCTTCTCAGAACAAGGGGAGCAAAATCACTTGCTCACAATGGGGGTGGGGGGAATGTATTAAATGAGGGTAAAACTGTTTTTACTGTATTCCCACAAATATAAAGGGATGTTTTTCACCTAAATAAGAGCTGAAAGATCAAAGTAGGATGTGTAAACTCAATGAGGCAAGGCAAGGATTGGTTATATGCTTGCTGAAAGACAGGATGAGGTAACACTTGGGGATAGGGAGGGATTGTTGACTACAAGTACACTTTATCTTTTTTTCTAGTCTGCTCTGTGAAACAAATTTCTACTGGGAAAGGTGAAAATCTTAAAATTTTCAAACCATCTTCTTCTCTGTATGAAAGACCTCACTGCTTTAGGAAGATAGCACCTGCTTAAGAATAAGCCATGTTGTTCAATGTCCTTGTCTGAAAGTTGACCAAAACAGCAAAGACTGAGAAGGTAACAAGAAGCAAGACAGGGAGGAAACTGGTGAAAATTACTGGTGAGAGTATCCAGCAACTGAAGGAGCAAAGATTCTTAAGTCTAGTAATAAAGTGTCTTTAATCAAGATAATAGGGTAGCAAATTACATTGGAGACTGTCTCAGCAACAGACTAATGTTCTTGGTTCCTATCCTTTTAGGAGAAAAGGAGAAAGTAGTTACATTAGTGAGATCTTGGTCCATTATGTCAGTTTAGTCCTTCTGTCCTGAATCCTAACAGAAGGCATAAGGACTTTAAGGGCTGCGTCTGGCTCAAACTAGCTTTGTTTACAAGGAAAGGTTCCAGAGTGGAAACTTAAGGGTAGGAATGCAAAGAAATTAACTAGAATTCTGATTTTTCTAGGATCATTAAGAGATAGAAGCAAGAAATATTACATTTGGTATTAATTTTCTGTCATTCCATTACCAAATTACATTAGCAATTTTCCATCAGGTTCATGAGAGAGAAGCATGGAAAAATTAGTGTATCTACTGAAGAGGGGATTGTCTATTATGTTACACTTTCAGTGAGTTGACTGGTTTTGCTAACTTTTTTTCTACTTTACTCTTTTTTTTAAAAAAGTATTTGTTATAAGGGATGACTGTCTGGAAAGGATAAGGGATAAAGGGAAATGAAGAAAATTAAATATATACATATATATCAATAACATTTTAATTATTAAATTTTTATAACTATCAAATTATAAAATTTAATTTAAAATATTCTTAGTGTCTCTGCTCCTTGATGCCCATAGAAACTTGATTTAATTTAATCTGCCAAGAGCATCTGCTACAACAGATTTACATGCTCTTCCTCAAAACAGTTCTCAAATACTATCATTTGCTTTCTGGTCACACTAACTACAAAACAAAGAGAAACAGAACCTTGAACTAGGAAATGAATATCCAAGTGATATGCCCCAATTCTTAGATCTGGGCACTTTGCCCTCTATCAAGGAAGTAATATTGTCATAAAAATAACAGGCAGTAAGCAATTTTTGAATCCTCAGTAACTATCCCTACTTCCTTGAACAGAGAGGGAACACAAAGAATATTCAGTTGAAATAAATTTCCATCAAAACCTAACAAATTGTTTGCAAATTTCTCATTTTAAGTAAGAAATAAGTCAGTGAACTTACAGTTGATAGAGCACTAGCTAGACCGTGTTAATTCTTTACTTAATAAATTCCCATGTTTATTATATTATGAGTTAAACCATTTTTTCACCACCACACCCCTATTTGGAAATTATCTTTTTCTTTCTCAATTTCTTATAAAACTTTATTTTGATCCCTCTTCTCCACTTTTTTGTGTACAGTTTTTATGGCCTCTATTAGACTGGCAGGTCCTTAAGAGTGAGTTAGGGCTATGTTGTTTTTTATTTATATATCTCCTACACTTATCAGAGTAACTTGGACATAGTAACTACTCAGTTGCTGGATTATATATAATATAATAAATATAATAAACATAATATAATATAACATAACAATATAATATAACATAATTAATGCAATATAATTAATAAATATCATAATAATATAATATTATTATATCCTACACAATATGATCTCTAACAACATTTCCCATTATATATTTCCACTTACTCCCATCTAATCAATATGGCCTTCTTGTTTCAGAAAATCCAAGGAAGACTTTTCTGAACTGATACAAAGTGAAATGAGCAGAACTAAGATATCAGCTTAGTAATAGCAGTGTTGTAAAGATAAACAACTTTGAATGACTTAGTAACTGATCAGCACACTGTCTCACCATGATTCCAAAAGACCCATGATGAAACATACTATCCACCTCCAGATAGAGAAATTGTAGACTTAGAGTACAGATTAGAGCATATTTTCTTCTCTCTTTCTTTTGTGTTTTTTAAAAAATGGTTAATGTGAGAATGTTTTGTATGAATATTCTTTTGTAATGAGTTTTTGTTGAGGGGTGGAGGGAAAGGGGAAAATCATAACTGAAAAAAATTTAAATCTATGTGTTTTAAAAATGAAAAATAGATGGAAGAGGGATGGATGGATGAATAGACAGAACAGATGATAGACAAGACAGATGCTTGTTAATCAAGTAACTGATTCTCACCAGGATGACTATAATAACCTCCTAAATGATTTTTCTTTTCTCCAATTCAACCTTCACGCTGCTGCCTGAATAATCTTTCTTTCTAACCATCTTGGGACTTTCAATCCTTGAAAACCTTCACTGCCTCCCTATTGCCTAATGAATAAGGTGAAAACACTAGTACAGCATTTAAAACTCACTATCTTGTTCCATCTATCTGCAGTCTTATCTGATTTTATTCCCCATCATAAATACTCTATATACCAGTCAAATTGATTACTCCTCGACATCTTCTTCTAGTTTCTCTTGTTTCTATTCTCTTGTTCACAACATCTCCTATAACCTCAATGGACTTTTTCTTTCCTCTCATAATTCAAGTGCCTTTTCTTCAACAAATCTTTCTCTTCAGGAAAGTTTTTTTCCCCGTTCTCTACCACCACACCCCTATTTGAAAATGATCTTTTTCTTTTTCAATTTCTTATAAAAATTTATTGTGATCCCTCCTTTCTACTTTCTTGTGTACAGTCTTATGGCCTCTATTAAACTGGCTGGTCCTTAAGAGTTAGGGCTATGTTGTTTTTTTTATTTATTTACTCCTACACCTATCAGAGTAACTTGGACATAGTCACTACTCAAGAATTTGAAATACATTTTCAACAGGGCCTTACCAAAGTTACATGTAAATCTCCTCTGCTACCATAATTTCCAAAGATAATTCCACATGTCTTTCTGTAACTCATTCTATGTTGATTAACCTAAGTGTTTGTGTGTGTGTGTGTGTGTGTGTGTGTGTGTGTGTTTGAGTGTGCGTGTTTGAGTGTGCATGAGGGCAGCAAAGACGACACTATAGAAGGGCCATAGATATGTGGAGGCATTTTATTTTTTAATCATTTTTCCTTGCCTAAAATGTCCTCCAAACTAGGAAATATTAGAAATACTGCTATCTCCATTATACAGAGAGTAACTTCCCAACCATAAGTCTATAGTTCCCATGTTAAATGGTTTAACACCCTTGCCTCAAACTTTACACAAGCAGTGTTCAATCTTTACAAAGGAAGGCCTGTCCTTCCAAATTACCTCACTATATCTCATTTTCCTCCACTCAGTTTTCCTTGGGAACAATATAATTTGGTTTATTTTCCCCCATCCTAGAGTTTTATCTGAGAATCTCAAAAAATTGTTTCTAGATCTCTACAGATATGAACAAGAGTACTTCATTTCTTCTGCAAGCAATTAAAGCTAATATCAGATACAAGACAGCCTTTATTTTGCTCCATAGAAAAATCAAAATAAAATAAAGGATTTAAACAACAAAACAGGAAAACATGAAGTTTGTCCTTTCTGTACAGAAGGACTCATAAGATAGTCAAGAGGGGCAGCTAGGTGGTACAGTGGATAAAGCACCAGCCCTGGAGTCAGGAGTACCTGGGTTCAAATCCAGTCTCAGACACTTAATAATTGCCTAGCTGTGTGGCCTTGGGCAAGCCACTTAACCCCATTTGTCTTACAAAAAAACTAAAAAAAAAATAAATAATAAGATAGTCAAGATACTTTCTTCATTTCTATTAAGTCCTTTTTGCCCAAGAATCTATTCAGATCTCCTGCCTTACAGTGATACCAATACAAAGTATATTTCCTGAAGAAAATACTCTTGGGATTGCTGGAGAAGCAATTGCTTTGCCTTCCCTGAATCTTTAAAACAACTCAGGAGGCAAAATGTATGCTTTGTTCCTCCAAATCATTACTTAGTTTCTTGTTTCTCCTTCAAATTTTTCTTTGGAGGTAATTGGGATTAAGTGATTTGCCCAGGGTCAAACGGCTAACAAGTAATCTGAGGTCAAACTTGGACTCAAGATCTCCTAACTCAGGATTGGTACTCTATCCTCTACACCATCTAGTTGCCCCATTTGTTTTCTGGAGGCAAGGTTTTGTTTTGTTCTTTTTTTTTTTAAGTACAGAAATTTTCATCATTTCTCCATAAAGTTGGGAACTGTCAACACAAGTTCACATTTCTGAGACCAAGAGACTTTACCCCTGTATCTATATGACTTCCCTCTCTAGGCCTGAGGTGCGGACATATGGCAGGGGGAAGGTCCGAGTAGGCTTTTTTTGGTCTATATCTTTCCTGAGAACCTCAGCTTTGTTCCCTTTCAAATGGTACAGTTGAGATCTAATAGCCAGACCTAAATAAATCAGACCTCACACTGAGATTACAAGAATCCAAAGGATCACAAACTAAATCTTTTCAACCTCCTTAATTCATCATCAATTAATTTGTCACCCAATCACATTTTTAAAATGTTTGAACTTATCTAGAAGTCTTTCTAATTTAAAGTCCCAAACATGGCCTCATTCTTTTACCATGATAGTTCTCCAGATTTGAGTCTACTCTCTATATCAGTGGTTCTCAAATGATGTCTTTCCTATATTCCCAAACCTCATGAATGTCTGCTCTTCCAGTCTTGGCTTCTAATAGTTCACAATAGCATCCAGTCCTTCCTCAGGAAGTTTTAGGGGAGTAAAGAAAGGAGGTGAGGATTAACAATATGGGAAGGTAAGGCAAAGAGATCCCAAGGAAAGGGGTTTGAAGGCAGGACGGCTGGGAATTCTTTTTTTTTGGTCAGTGTATATTCCTCATAGCAAAGAATACTACACTATGAGAGAAAATGTGTATTTTTCATATATAATAGTATATAATCATATATATGGAATATTAAATACAGAAGAAAGTTTTTATTAAAAGGAAGACAACAAAAGAGAGATTCTTGAATGAGTACTCATTAAATAGAAGTTCTAAATAAATCTCAGCATCATAGTCTCATCCAAATAAAAAGTTTTCATCAATCTTATTTAACACTCTCAACTAATTAAGCTTCATGGCTTTAATTATTCTGGTTAATTACTTCTGGCTTATACAACTAATGCCTAATGCTGTCAAATAAAGTTCTCCACAATCTTCCTCCATCCTAACTCTTCAGACTTACTTAACATTATTCCCTTTTATTCACTATTCATTCTATTAGAACTAGTGAAAATCAATGCTCTCAGCTAATGTCTTCCAGTCAATGCAATGAATTCTTCCTTCTTTTCAGTCTCACTCTCCGTGTCTACCTCTGCTTATCTTATCTATGTGACCTTATTTCTCATCTTCCTTTCCCTCTCCCTCTCTCTTCTATGTTTTCTCTCAGTTTATCTTCCCCTTCATTTCCTTCCTTTCTTTTTCTCCCATTCTAGCTTCTTTTTATTCTTGTTGATGTTGTTCAGCTCTCCCAACATACCAATCACTCTCTCTTTTTTTTTTGGTTTTTGTAAGGCAATGGAGTTAAGTGACTTGACCAAGGTCACACAGCCAAGTAATTATTAAATATCTAAGACCAGATTTGAACTCAGTGCTCTATGTACTGTACCCCAGTATACCTATCCAATTCATGTAGTTTCTTAGTATAGGCAAGATAATATCCTCATTTTTCCTTCTTTTTACCCCCTCCATTTTCCTCCATTTGCAAGCCCCATTTTTAGGCATATTTGCCCTCTAGACATAATATACTCACCTAGGAGATAGGGGGACTACATCAGAATTTATTATATATGGTAATAGTGGAAACAGAGAGGGAATGATAGAAGCAGGTGTTGCCACTCTGTCTCCACATACAATCTCCAGCCAACCATTTCAGAAGTAGCTGCAAGGGAATAGGAGTGAATGTGTTGGATTTTTTGTTTGTTTGTTTTTGATGGGGGTACTTTAGGGAATCAGGAAGGAGCCAGAGAACTAGCACATGCTAGTTTTTGCAAGACTAGCCTCAATACTATAAACAGAGCAGTGTGGAAAGAGACAGTGAGTGGTCAAAGTGAAGACCTGTTGGGGATATACTTTTAGATTGAGTGATGATGGAGTTCCTAAAATAGCATATTCCAGGAATGTCATGAGAGAGAATGTGAATGCAGCAAGAGAATGTAGAATCTGAGTGCTTGAGTTCCCAGTGGCATTTTAGAAATGACTAGGGCTCCTACTCCTGCACTGGAATTATGATGTTTTGCATAGAGATAAGGATGAATGTCTAATTGGTTGCTAGTGTCCCCATGACAGATTTGCCAGTATAGAATAATGATGAAATTTTAAAAATCACATTTTTTTCTAGGATAATTTATCTTCCTTGTTAGAATGGAAGCTCCCTGGGAAGAGGTGATGGTTTCATTCTTCATTTTTACATCCCTAACACCTAGTATGGTGTCTGGCACATAGTAGGTGCTTATTATCTATTAATTGATTGATGGATTGGCAGGAAAGCACATGTCTTATTTTCTCTTTCTGAAAGAGATTGCCCAGTGAATCACTGATCAACTTAATTCTAGCTCAGCATCACCCCCAACCCCATCTATGAAATCCTCAGTCAAAAATAATCTTTTCTTTTTGAATTCCCCTGACTTTTTGTTTATATTCATCTCATGGTACCACTTTTGTATTATGGTTATTTCTGTATTTATATTCCCATTCTAAACTGTAACCTCTTTGAAGACAGGGACTGTGTCTCATTCATCCTTATATCTCAGTTTTATCTAGCACAGTGTCTTGCCCATAGTAGTCATTCACTCATTTGTGATTGAATATCCTTTTTCAGCTCTAATTAAACTAGCTACTTACTTTCCCAGAAATGACTTGCACTTCTCCATCTTTTCATGTTGGCTTATTTCATTCCCTCTTCTTGGAATTCATTCTTCAGCTCTATCTCCATTTCTTGAAATCCTTATGCATCCTTCAAGGTTCTTTTAATACACCAGCTCTTCCATCATACTCTTTTAAGATTCTCTCAGCTGAAAAGAAATTTTCACTCAGAATTCTTATAGTTTCTTGTTTATCTCTTAGCCACATATATTGCCTTGGATTATTTATATAATTATATTTTCCTTTCAAGTTACTTGTGTAAAAGTCTCTCCCCTATCAGACTACAAGTTCTTTGAAGGCAAGCACTACAATCTACTCATGTTTATATTTCTCATGGTGTCTAGCATACTGTATTACATATGGTAGGCACTCAATAAATATTTGAAAGACTAGATAAATGAATGGCCTTGAAAATGGCTTTTATCTTTTTTTGTCTTGTTTAGATGCTTCTGCATGTGAGTTATTTTGTTTCATTGTACATGATGCCACAAACCATAGTCATTGTGACACAAATATAGATTTTGTAAGGAGCCAAACACACTGGGTGCAATTGTTATTTGCAAATTGTATGGTTCCTTTTTCTTCATCTGCAAGCTCAAAAATGCAACCTTTTGCATTCACCCATGAATTTCACCTAATAGAAACAATCACTGTGCAGCCATGATTAACATGTCAATAAAAGATGACATGGTCCTCCTGTCAGTTTAAAAAAAAATTCTTGTAAGACCCTATTAGACTATCTCTTTTGTTTAAATTTTATTTTTAAATTATGGAATAAAAAAAAGCATTTCAACCACATGGTATAATAAAAAAGATGATTGCACATGGAACTGCATATCTCTTATATTCAACTTACAATCCCTTTAATATATAATAAAGTTATAATATATAATAATATATTATATAATATAATGATATAATATACTAGCTATTCCTTTTAATATATAATATATAATTAAGAGATAATAAAGTTTAATATATAATCCATTTAATATATATAATCAATTTTTTTCCTTCCCCTCCTCCCTGCTCTGGGGATAGTTATCATTAGAAACAAAGAGGGTTGTGTGTGTGTGTGTGTGTGTGTCTTGTTGTGTATAAAATCAATATATACATAATACTTTTTATTAATTCTTTCTCTACATCTTTCCTCATGCACTTTACAGTTAATTTGGGTATTTATAATAGTCAAAATAACTAATTCATTCAAAGTTGCTCTTAAAACAATATTGCTATTACAGTATACAATATTTTCTTGGTTCTACTCATTTCATTCTTCATTATTTTGTTTTTCTCCGTCATATCTCTTCAATATATATTGATTTCTCTCCCTGATATACCTATTTTCTTGTTAATATCCAGCAACTTGAGCACTAATCTCCAAAACCTCCTGCAGGACTTTCCTTCTCTACAGACCCAGGCAAAGAACAAGGAATGGATCCCACCCCCTCGGGTATCACTAGTATCTGAGATAGGAGCAATATAGGGGTGGACTAGGACCAACTTCTACTGTCCCACTGTGTTAAAAATAGATCTTGTTTCAATCCCCCTGACTACCACCTCCCTCTTCTAATCAGAATAATAAGTTTACAAGTAGTCAGCAAAAAGGGACAGCAGCAGGAAGTAAGATAGTAAAGGGAAACCTGGAAGTTAAGTATAAACTGTCACCAAATCAAAAGAGCATAATTTACAAATTGTGTTATTATATATTATTCAAAATTCACATCCCAGTCATATGTGCTGAATCAGCAGAAACCATCTGGGTGTTGCTGTCAGGGTTCTGATCCTGTGATATGTAAATTCCAGACAGATTCCTGAGGTTCTCAGTTCCAGACCAGCAGGACAGCAAAAATGTAATGATAACTTTAAGGTGACATGGATAGGGGAGGCTAGATGGCACAGTGGGTAGAGCACTGGCCTTGCAGTCAGGAGTACCTGGGTTCAAATCTGACCTCAGACACTTAATAATAATTACCTAGCTCTGTGGCCTTGGGCAAGCCACTTAACCCCCTTTGTCTTGCAAAACCTAAAAAAAAAAAAATGACATGGATATATTAACTTTAAAGTTTTTACCAATAACTTTGAGATGATTTGGATATGTAAATGAACTAAACCCAAGATAGTATGAATAAGAGTTAATCTATTCTCCCCCCCAAAAAAACTGATAAAATAAGTTCTCAAACTCCTGCTTCCCTCCTCACCCTCTTTATTTTTTTTATTTTTTATTTTTAGCTTTTGCAAGGCAATGGGGTTAAGTGGCTTGCCCAAGGCCACACAGCTAGGTAATTATTAAGTGTCTGAGGCCAGATTTGAACTCAGGAACTCCTGACTCCAGGGCCGGTGCTCTATCCACTGTACCACCTAGCTGCCCCCTTCTCTTTATTTTCCATTAGTGTTCCCAACTCTATTTACTCCATGGTTACATAAATGATATTCTCTGCCTCCCTGATCTCTCCATCCTCTTCTCCACATTATTTGTCTTTCTTCAACCATCTCATCCCCTGTCCCCATTCAGTCAACTCTGTACCCCATTTCGATAACTGTCTCCTACTGTGTTTTTGCTCCAACACCCTCTGTGTTTAATTAAAGTAAAATTGCCATCCTGTGGTCATTTCTGGCAAGCATCAAAAGAAGAGCATGCATTAATTTCATAATTTCACAAAATAATGTTCAGTTAATTCATTTACAATTGTAAAATTTTCAGTGTGAACATTTACATCTCAGAAATTACTAAAAAAAGTGCAACTTAATTTATTGTTTTATTAATTGTCTAGACTTAAAAATGTTATTAAATTTTAAAATATGAGTGCACACATGCTTTTTTCCCCCCGGAGAACACAATTGTTAACCATTTCCCAGCATATCTCTCCATATTGCTCTATAAGCATTGTTGGAACTCAGCAAGAGGGTAGTAGAAGGCTCAGGGAATGAAGTAATTACACTAGTAGTCTCATGAATGTAGAATAACTTCTCTAATAATTGGAATTTATATAACAATTTAAGGTTCGCAAAGTGTTTTTATGTCTTTTATCTCATTTGAGCCTCCCAATGTCTCTGGATGAGAGGAAGGGGCTAAAGGAAGAGAGGTTGGTCACATACCAACTAAAATCTGTAGTCATATCATCCCTAATTTCATCTGATCTCAGAAGGTGATTGATTAGATTCTGGTTAGTAAATAGGTGGAAGGACACCTGCTAATACCAGGTGTTATTTTTTTAAGTGTGGTGTAATGGATAGAGTTAGAGTTGGCATCAGGAATACCTAGGTTTGGATCCTGCCAAACACTTGCCAACTGTGTGACTCTGGACAACCATACTGAGTCTGTTTTTTCTTTTGTAAAATAAGGTAGTTGGAGGTGATGATCTCTACAGTCTCTCAGTTCTAAATACATGACACTCTGTACTTTTAAATGAGCTCTGAAGGGGAGAGTGCCATATAATAACATTCCCACCATATAATAACATTCCCAATAACAATGTCTCTCAGGCAGAGGCAAAAAAGCCAGAGAAGATCCCAAAGTGAATGGTATTCCTCTGAGAGTAAGTCTGTGTCTAATGAACACAGGAAAAACTAAATAATATCAATCATAATATTCTTGCTAGAGAACAAAGAAAAAATGAAATTATAGCTAGATGAAAAGATGCTTTAGAGGTACTTAAAGAGATGATTAAGGGTAGAGTTGATTTTAATGTCTAAAGGCAAGAAGATGTCATCATTTATGGATCACTTGATCTTCTCAACAGATGAGAAGGAAGAGAAATTCCAAGAACTTGCTATGATCCCTTAAATTAAATTAATATATATTTTTGTTATTTAGACATTTTTCAGTTATATCCTTCTCTTTGTGACTTCTTTTAGGGTTTTCTTGACAAACATACTGGAGTAATATGCCAGTTCCTTCTGCAATTCGTTATATAGATGAGGAAACTAAGCAACATGGTTAAGTAATTTGCCCATGGTCACCCTGCTAGTAAGTGTCTGAGGAGGGATTTGAACGAAGATCGTCCTAATTCCAGGGCAGGCACTCTATCCACTGTGCTATATATAAATATTTATACATAACAAAATATTTATTTTGTCATTCAATGCATATTGAAGTCATTGGGAGATATCACAATATATATTTTAATGCCTACCAGTGACTCAAATGTAAAAATGGACATGGGGAGGACATATAAACATATATATGCATACACATACATTTATAGTATATATGCGTATATGTATATATATATATATATATATATACACATACTTACATACATATATATTAATTTCTGGCCACTGGACCCAAGTTGCACAGCACCCCCTCATTTAAATCTATTTCACTTTGAATGTCATGGCATCACCTCCCTGATGTCATGCATGGTCTTCTTCAAGAACAAAGAAAAAAACAACACATATATGTGGGCATGTTGTGTGGGTGTTTCGGGAAAATATGACTCAGGATTAAACAAAAAAAAGGGTGTCACAGCCTTGTTGAATACTTTTTTCAAGAAGTAAGTGAGATAGTGGAAATTACAAGTACTAAATAACATTTTTTAAAAAAATCTTGATAAAGGGCAGCTAGGTGGCGTAGTGGATAAAGCACCAGCCTTGGAGTCAGGAGTACCTGGGTTCAAATCCGTTCTTAGACACTTAATAATTGCCTAGCTGTGTGGCCTTGGGCAAGCCACTTAACCCCATTTGCCTTACAAAAAAAAAAAATATCTTGATAGACATGCAACAGTAGAACGGAAGCTCCTGAGGCAACGAACTGTTTTATTTTTGTCTTTACATCATCAATACCCAGCATAGCACCTGGCAAGTAATACTTAATATAAATGCTTGATGAATTGAACTGAATCAATGTGGGACTCAGTTCTGAATCAACCCTTCGCAACCCCTGGAATCCATTTCCTATCTCCAAGAGGCTCTTCTCCATCCCCACCTGAAGGCTCAGCTCAGGTCCCTACCTCCTATTCAAATCTTTCCAGATCCTCTGAGTTGTCAAAGAAAAACTCAAACTCAAACTACCAGTATTTGCTTGTCTGTCTGCATGCTTTAAAAGCTCCCCAAAGGCAAGGACGGTTTTTATGAGCCAACATAGTCTGAATAAATTACTAAAACAGGAATCAAGAAGATCCAGACTCTGAACCCATCTCTATCACCCTAGCTGTGTGACCATGGAGAAGGAACTTTAAAACAGCAGTCACAATTTTCTCATGTAAAATAGGAATATGGTAACTACCTCTCAAGGTTACTTTGAAGTTCAAAGTTATATTAAGTGCTTTAAAAACTTTAAATTAATAGAAAAATCTCAGCTACTTATTATTTTTGTCTTCATGTTAACCAGAGTCTTGCATAACAAAAGGTAGATGAACATTTGAGTTGAAATAAATTGATCATGGGTCAGTACTTTTCTTATATAATCAAACCCAAATTTTAAATGAAGGAAAAGAATGTAAGCCCATTATGAAAGTCTAAATTTTGAAAAAATATCCAGTAATGGTGTCACAGTGAAAGGACATTAATTTGGAGTCAGAGGACCTTGGATTCAAATGTCAGTGCTGTTAATAATTGCCAATAATTATCACTTAATTTCTCTTTTCTAAAATGGGGGGGGGGGGGTTGAACTGGCTAACCTTCCAAAACCCTTTCTGTTCTTGAATAATATCTTACCATTGGCCCTCAATGACTCTGGAGGAGAGAGAGAAGTTGATGACTGCACAGCTTTGCTTCACTTAAATTCAATTCACTCAATTAGTCCTTCTCAAGAACAAAGGTTTAACTAACATTAGCTCTAAATCTATGATGATCCTACTTATTTTTCAAAAAGATTCACCATAAGCTTTCCTTACACAGTCTATGAAATTAATCAGTTTAAAAGAATGCTACTTAGTGAACCCATATACCTCAGCAAAAGAGATATAGCCATACACTTAACTCCATGGGGTGGGGGGAGCCCTTTCAGGTTGATTGCCTCATTTTGTTTGGAAGCATTAGAAAAAGTCAAGGAGTTTGATGTGGTCTGGGCAGGAGGCAAATTGAAGAATATTTTAGTTTCTTGTTCACACACTACTGCTGACTCAGAGTACCTTTAAGGACTTAGCAAATTTTCTCATGGATAAAGCCAAGATAATAATACCTATTCCTTCCCTCCATGCAAAGGTATCAAGATAATTAATTAAAGGCTTGTAAAATTCACAGATGATGCACTGTTTTACTATCCAAAAATTATGGGGGGGGGAGTCCTATTTAAATATCTCCTTTAATGATTAGTATATATTTGACATTCATTTCATGTGAATCCATTTTGTATGAATCCATACAAAATCTATGAATAAGATATTAACAATTTTTTTTCTTTTTTTGTCTTCCTTTTACTATGATTTTGGTTATATCTTGTGATGGATACAAATATTTAGAGAAGAGTTTTCAATTATACAACATATATATTATATGTAATATATATAAAATATATAAAATAAAAAAGCTGGGCAGCTTAGTGGTACAATGGAAAGAGCACTAACCCTGGAGTCAGCACCAACCCCTGATTTACCCTGGGTAACCCAGATTGCTTCAAAAAACAAAGGCCACCAAGGCCTTTATGGTCCCTTCCAGTTGAACCTGTTTTCCTATTGTTTCTGTATCACTTTTTACCTCTGTCATTGCATTTTTGGTTTTTTTTTTTTTTTTTCTGCTAGGCAACAGGGTTAAGTGGCTTGCCTAAGACCACACAGTTAGGTAATTACTAAGTGTCTGAGACCGGATGTCATTACATTTTTGCCAGGTCAACTCCTTTATTGTACAGATGAAGAGACTGGAGTCCAGTTAATTGACTTCTCCAAGATCACACAATGATAGCGTGGTAGTTGCCAGCAGAGGTTGGATTTCACGTCCTTTGGATTATTCTCCCACTTAGCACCTTCCCACCAGTTATTAGCTCTCTCTCTCTCTCTCTCTCTCTCTCTCTCTCTCTCTCTCTCTCTCTCTCAAAGAAGACTTGTATTCTTGGGCATTTACTAGCTGTGTGAACCTGGACAAATCACTTAACTTCTGTTTTCTTTACTTTTTCATCTATAAAATAAGGATAATAATAGCATCAACTTCCCAAGGTTGTTATGAACATAAGATGAGGTAAAATTTGTAAAACCCTTTGCAAACCTTAAAAATGCTATATAAATGCTAGTTATCATTATTATTATTATTATAGCTTATAGTTCATACTTACTTGTGAAAATATGGGGGTATCTAGGTATTATAATGGATAATGCACTGGACCTGGAATCAAGAAGACCTGAATTTAAATACAGTCTTAGATACTTGGGAGAGATGTGATCCTGGACAAGTTTGCCATAGTTTCCTTTTCTATAAAATACAGATAATAATAGTATCTACCTCCCCGTATTGAGAGGGTCAAATGAGAAATTTGAAAAGCATTTAGCCCACAATATGTACTATACAAATATTTATGCTTACATTTATTATTATTGTTGTTGTTGTTGTTGCCCCTCAGTAGAGTCCTTAAGGGCAATAACTATTTCCCTATGCTTGTGAATTTCCAGCCCTGCCATGATTCCTTGCACAGATGTTTGTTGAATTGAATTGAATAGTTTGAATATCTTGTGCTGAAAAGTAAAGGTTAAAACGTTTCTAAACTTGTCCTCCATTTCTAATCCAGCAGATCTGTGTTGTCAATGGATGGAATCAAAGGAGCAGGTAAAACATTTGTGATCAGGTAAGCACAGTTTTGCATATTTGAGTTACCTGGTGACTTTCCAAAGGTCAGTGGTTAAATAATATTATGTTTCTCTCTCTCTCTCTCTCTCTCTCTCTCTCTCTCTCTCTCTCAGAAGGGTCTTCTACAGTGAGTAGGCTGTGCCTAGAATCTTAAGTGTCACATACACCAAAGAGAATGAGCAGTAATAACTGTTTCTAAAGACTGGTGACAGCAATGTCCTTGAAAACACCCCTTGAGTCCTTCCCCTTTCTCTCAGGTAAGCCTGTTCCAGAACTCTTGGATCTTTCATTCTTGAGACCCGATTACTGCCAATGTTTTCAGCAGAAATAACTATCTTAATAACACTGTGAATATAAGATGAAAATCAAACTACTATGTGTCCCAAATTAAGTTATTCTTTATGATGATAGCTTGGTTAAAAGTACAGAATCACTTAATGTTCTCAGTGGATATCATTAAGACACTAAATTTCAATATGTGCCTTACTTGAAACTATTACACATGAGATAGGAAGTAGATGTCTGTCGTTTGAAGAAGGAATAAAATGTGGAAGATATTTATATGAAGCATCCTTTGATGAAATCTCTTTGATGAAAGAAGGAAATTAATTTGGAGAACACCAGCACATTAATTGATGTAGATAAGGTTCATTCTGGCTACTGAAACTTAAGAACTTCCCCTTGCTCTAGGGTACTTGATGATGGAAAATAATTCCCAAATAGTAATATACAATTTGTTCAATTGAATCATAATGTTCCAATCACAAATTGAAGTAGATTTATTATCTTATCTCTTGCCAAATAGATAAACAATCAGAGAAAATAATGAGAGGTTCACCTAATTCCTGGAGAAATCCAGAAGTAAATGAATATATTACTTACCTGAGTTTGTCTAACCAGCTCATAGAAAGATGACTAGCACAATTTTGAGTTGACTTTCTAGGAGTACATGGCTTAAAGAAATACATGTGAGGAGCTCTGGGTTCATTTTAGAGATGTTATAGAATCCCATAGCTAGTTGGATCAGGACATTATAGTTCTTATGCTTACATAGTCCTTGACTCAAATATACAATAGAGTCAAGGATTGAAAGAGGACTACAAAGGACAGTCTGTGAAGAGGTGAAAGATGAAATTGCAACACCTTGATCCTCCTACATATACATCACTATCTCAAGAGGAGCAAAAACTCCAATATCACATTCACTTAGATAATATTACCTTTTTTCTTTCTTTGAAGCAGTGTGAAACACTAGAAAAAGTAGAAGATTTGGAGTCCAGGGAGCTAAGTCAAATTTCTACCTGTGTGATGTTGGTCAAATTACTTCCCCCTCAGCTTCCTCAGCTGTAAAATAAGAGGACGGCATGGAGTGGGTAGTAGAGTGCTAGATTTGGAGTCAGAAAGATGGGTTCAAATCCCATCCCAGATAATTTCTAGCTTTGTGATTCTGGGCAAGTTGCTTAACTTCTTTCTAACTCAATTTCCCCTATTGTAAAATGAGGGGGGGGGGCGGTGTTGATAGTAGTATCTTCCCTAGAGGGTTATTGGGAAAATCAAATAAGATAATATTTATAAAGTGTTTACCACAGAATCTGGCACGCAGTTTGTGATTAATAATTTTTTTTCTTCCTTCCTTCCTTCATTGCCCTTAGTTCTTCATCTGTAAAATAAGGAAACTAAATAACCTCATATGTCTCTTCCAGTTCTAGGTCTATGATTCCATGAAAGGGTAAACAAAGTAAACAATGCAAAAACTGAAATTCTTGCTCCTTAAAGAGATGGACTTATTTCAAACTTCTCAAAGGATCCCCAAAGAGCTTCTTTAAACAGGCAGGGGAAACCCCTTGGAGGAAGTCCCTCTGCAGAATTCCCAGTTGGTGCTCTTTCAGCCTGTTCTGATCTATCACAGTCAAAATAAGACAGAGAGCTTTATTGCCACCTTCTTGGGTTGAGAAACTGCTGAAACACATATTCTTCTCCCTGTCTTCTAAGGTTCCCTCATTTTTTTAGTGTCTTTACCCGATTGATTCCTTGCTGTCTTTTCAGTTTGGGACTTGGACTTCTAAGTCTCCATTTTCTCAGGAAGATTTTTTTCCTTCAAGTCCTGCCAATTTACTTTATTTTTATTTTTAATAAAGCCGGGGTCTCCATCTCTCTGAGGCTAGTAGCACAAAGGCTATTCATGGTCCTGATCCTAATACTTATTGACATTTGAGTTTTCATTTACTCTGATTTATTCCTCTTTACTTGGGCAGTTAGGTGATAAAGTAGATAGAGCAATGAGTTTGGAAGCAGGAAGATCTTAGTTCAAATCCAGATTCAGACACTTATTAGTTGTGTGACCTTGGGTAAGTCACACAATCCATATTTGCATCAGTTCCTCTTCTGGAAGGAAATGACAAATCACTCCAGTATAGAAAACCCCAAAAGAGATCATGAAGAGTCATTCACAACTGAACAATATTGTCCTCTGCTATCTGGGGGTCTCACCATATTAATGCCAAACTTGGTCTGGACACAGCCCAGTCCAGTGCAGTTAACTTTTCAACTTGAGATTGCCCAGCCTCAGCCTCCCCACAAGAAGGGATTAATGGGCATGCACCATCATGTCTGCCTCCCTGTTTGATCACTGGCACACCCTGCTAGGGTGTCACATCTTTCCTCAAACCTAACTATTTCCTACATTCTCAGTTCTTTTTACTGTCTGTAGTCTCCACCCATCCCCCTGACTTTCCCCTTCATCCTCCCATGTTGGCACAGAAAAAATTTCAAAGAAAAAGTGCTATGCTAGGAGATGAATCAACTGACCTGTCACTTTACAAGAACCATGAATCATAGAATAATAGATATAGAGCTAGAAGGGATTATAGAGACCATTTAGTCCATCCCTATCTATTTTATGAATAAGCAAACAGGCCCAGGGAAGTTGTGACTTGCTTAAGGTCAAGCAGCTTAGTAAGTGGAAGAACTGACTTTCGAACTCTGGAACTATGACAAATTGTTCATTACACTATGCTTTCAACAAGAAAACAGAGGACCACTCAGAATTTCTAAGTTAACAATTTAAAATTCACTCTTGGACCTTAACCAACACTGCCTCCCCACCTCACCCAGGAAGATTGCTAGAGTGGCCTTTATTATATCTGGTGTGGATCCTAATTCTAGACTGAAGAGTTGATTTTTTAATATTCTTGCCCCTATGGCAGGGGTAGGGAACCTTTTTTCTTACCAAGGGTCATTTGAGTATTTATAACACCATTCACAGGTCATACAAAATTATCAATTTAAAAATTAGTCTGCTAAATATGGTCAAACATTTAATTGATTCATCCCTAAAAAACTCCTAGATTTTTTTAAATTTGGAGTCCCACTTAGGGTTGCCTCAGCAGCACTAGACCAAATAATTTCATGGGCCTTATATGGCTTGCAAGTCATTCAATGCTCCCTGTCCTTGCCCTAGAGGATCACTTTAGAAGGAATTTTTTTTGGAAAAATTTTTGGAACTTGATCTATGCCCATTAGGGATAAATTATTCCAGGTGGATATCATCAATGATCTGCTTGGGCTTATGTAGCAATGGGTCTAATATCACAACCCACTTTCAGTTATGGTCCAAGCTATGGCAAGTCCTTATTCATTTATTGAACATATATTAATTAAACCTTCACTATATTCTGGCTTTGGGGTTGCATATATTAAAACAAAACAACCCTGGCTTTCATGGAGTTTATATTCCATTGTAGGTAATACCAAGTTCTTATATAGGTACAAAATAAAGACAAAGCAATTTGTCAGTGTAAGGGTGAGGGGGAGGATCTGTAAAAGTCTTTTGTAGAAAAGGATGCTTGAGATGAGCTTTGAAGAAATTAGGAAGTCCAAGAGGCAGAGGGGAAGTGGGGAATAAAAACTTCCCCAATTGGTCAGTGTCCAAAAGAAAAGAATCTATGCAACATGAAAGCTATCTAGTATGACTGATTCCTGCCATCCCTAGCCTTGAATGAAGCAAAGACATGAGGTCATAATTCAACCAACCTCGATGCATCTCTTGTGCAATATTAGAGGTAGACCTTATACCAGCACTCTATTTAAATAATTAAAGAGTTAAGTTTACTGTGCTCTAATATAAGAAGGAGATGCAAGAGTGGCCACAGAATCCCCTTGTCTCCACATGTAAATATATTGGTAAACAGAGCAGGGTGTGGTGACTCTAGAATAATCTTTATAAATCTACCAAGTGGGAATGACAGAGGTAACAGTGCCAGATATTTTCTCATTTGATCTTCACAACAACCACATTACATAGGGGCTGGCTCTATTTGACTGGGATTCTTCTTAAACTTTAGGTGACCAAGACACTGTGTCGAGGAACCAAGGACAGCTTTCTGGTCTTTTAGAGAAACCGATTCCCATTGCAGGATAACAGGAACCCTGCTCCTATTACACTTAGCTTTTCTCAAGGAGTCTTCAAACCCTACCACACAAAGCCTTATCTGCTCTTAACATTTAAAACTGAACTTCTATACCACCACATATTTCAAAGTTCTAGGGTTATTGGACTTGGGGGAAATCTGCTCATCAAGGTACAGTAAAAATAGTATACCTCTAATACTTATTACCTGTGTGTGTGACCTTGGACTAGAAGTTTCTCATCTGTAAAATGGAGGTGTTGCATGAAAAGGCCTTTGATGTCCTTTCCATCTAAAGGTCTATGAACTTCAACTTACCTAGCAATTGAGAGGATCTTATCACAGACTACCCCTGCTTTCCCCAGATCCTGAGTTGTACTTTCATAGTTGTAAGGCATCTCAGAGCCCAACTAGTCTAACTTAGAGATGAACAATAATATCCTTGGTAAAATAATCTATAAGTGGTCACCTGATGTTTATTTGAAGAACTTCAGTGAGAAGTTCTGCTTTCCAAGGTCCACTTCCATGAATTGTGGGTCATAAAGAATTCATAGTCTAGGTGATCCTAGAATCATAGAGGAGACAGGGAAGCCAATATCTAATTTATAATTGAAGAGCTTAAGGAAAGAACAGGATACTCCCACTTATAATATTTGTACTCTAGCGTTGATAGAGGCTTTCTGCTAGTGCTGTCCTTCCAAGCCAGTTTGGCAAGCTTTAAGAATAATAAACTACAACAGTGTTTTTCCTGATGCTCATAATGAATGCAGTAGTGTTAGTGAAACCTAGACACTGGTATTTATGATGGGTTACATTAAGGGTGAAGTTTGATTGTCCCAAGGAAAGAGAACAAATGTGGAGCTGAGAAAATTATTAGTTAGCAAGGAGTCTATGTGAGTCATTGTATACAAATGGAGAATATACATTTTAGTGTGAATCTCTAGGCAACTTGAGGGCTTCATTATGGGGCTTTGGGTTGTTGTTCAGTTACAGGCAATAAATATCAGAGGTTTGCTATTTTTACTGTACCTTGATGAGCAGGTTGCTGTTTCTTGTTGTTCAGTCATTTTGGTTGTATCTGATGCTTTGTGACCCCATTTGGGTTTTCTTAACAAAAACATTGGAGCAGTTTATCATTTTCTTCTTTGGTTCATTTAAAGATGAGGACTGATTTTAAGCAGGAAGATTCATCTTCCTGACTTCTATCCACTAGCTACCCCTAGGTCATTCATTGGCTATGGATTCCTAAAATATTGGAATTCTTTGAGGTCTGGGGCTCTTAGAAGCAATTCCATTTAGGATATAATAATCAGTCAATATTTACTATGTACCAGTTGCTAAGCTAAGTAGACAAAACTAAAGAAACAATTCCTACATTCAAAGAGTGTGCTTTCTGCCAGGATGGTCCCAAAGATGTTTGAGACATCCATGTATACCATCCTTACCAACTCTGTAATATAAATATCATAAAAAGATAATAGAGATAAAATCTTCCATGAATATCAAATGAAAAATATTTTAATAGGATAATATTTCCTCTTTAGTCATCCTGAGTTTTTTAAGTCTATCAATGGATTTATGATCTCTTCAGTGTGAGATTCTACTGTTAAGTCACCCAATTCTTATTGATGAGTTTTTACCTGTCTTGCCAAGACATTGGTCTCCAGGACACTTCTCATCCATCCCAACAACACAGTGCAGCAGCAAATGTTTAGTCTCTACCAGCTCTTCCCAATTAGTATAAAAGCTATTGAGGGAAGTATGTATACATATACAGGTATAAACATAGGATACATATGCAGGAATCTATGCCTAGCAGTGAGAGATAGTTTATTTGTGTGTGCATGTGTATACATGACTATCCATACACATGTGATCTCAGAGAGCACCTAGTCTAACATATAAATGAACAAAAGTCTCTTCTGCAAAATAACATACAAAGTAGTAACCTGATCTTTACTTGAAGAACTCCAGAGAGGGAGAACCCATTGCCTCCCAAGTCCACCCTCATGAATTGTGAGTGATCTAAAGGAAATCACAGTCCAGAAGATCCTAATCAAAGTTGGCAGGGAAGACAATATCATATGCATGGTATCATCAATATATATACATACCCTATATATCACAAAGCATAGAATACTATGTGTGTATATATATATGCAACTATGACTCTGTATATGTATATATGTGTTTTGTGGGTTTGTGTATATATTTGTATATATATATATATAAAACCATATAATATATATAACCATATAAAATATATATATTACAAAATTCATACATATATATATATATATGAAGAGAAAGAAAGAGAGAGAGAGAGAGAGAGAGAGAGAGAGAGAGAGAGAGAGAGTGTGTGTGTGTGTGTGTGTGGCCAGAAATAGAAATATCTTGCTTACTTATACTTGTAGCTCCAGAGCTTAGTATACTGCCTGGAACCCAGTAAGTACTTAATAAATACTTTTATCATCTAGCTATTGATATTCCTAAATATTTCTAATTATCTTGATATCCTTGATATCAAGCTTTAGAGAAAATGTCATATTTGAGAATATGCTTATGATTACCATATTTTTTCCTTATTGATCTTTCTGTAGTTATGAATCTTCCAATATTGTGTTATTCCATGATTTAAAAATATATAGCCTCAAAGTAAGAATATTAATGCTTAAAGTATGAGCTTTTGTTAGTGATGAAAAAAACTGGGTTTATTGCAGACACTGAACAATGGACCAAATCTGACTTGGGACAATTCTGATAGACTTAGCTCTTTTCAGCAATACAACGATCCAAGATAATTCCAAAAGAGTCATGATGGAAAATACTATTTAAATCCAGAAAAAGACTGATGGAATCTTAATGCACATTGAAACATATTATTTTCACTTTCTTTATTTTTACCATGCTTTTTTTTCCTTTTGCAAACTATTTTTCAAACTGTTTATTCTTTCATATGACTAAATGAAAATATGTTTTACACAATTATATATGTATATATATATATATATATATATATATATATATATATATATAAAACCTATATCAAGGTGCTTACTGTCTTAGAGGGGAGGGAAGGAAGGAGAAAATATGGAACTCAAAATTTGTCTTTATATGTAGTTGAAAATAAAAATATTAATTTAAAAAAGTATTTGTTGTGTGGGATAACCCTCTGGAAAGGAGTAAGGAAAGCAATACTAAAAAATTTTAGCAATGTAAAAATAAAGTATGACAATAAAAATATTTTAAATGATTGATAACTATTTGAAATTACTAAATTCAGTTCAACCCAAGCATTTTAATTGAACCTGAATCCTAGCAAGTAAACAAGCAAAAGTATTTTTATTACAAGCTTGGATATAGTATTTAGATTCTCCTTTGTGAGTGGTTAATCAAAAGATACAAATAGATCATCATTTGAAAAAGCATACCTATTTGTAACAAAGATGGCCATCTTAGGGGAGGGGAGAGGGTACAAAAAAAATAAATTTACCTAATGATTTTGTTGTATATTTGAAAGGAATAGCAAATTGTGCATAGCAAATTCATTGATTCATATGCAATCATCTTGTTTTTATTGTGCTGTTACAGAAATGCTTGTTTTATTTCATAAATTAAATATAAATGATAAAAAATAAACAAGTACAAATTTCTCTTATATAATGACAGCTCATTTATCTGTTAAATATGTGGTGGCTACTGCATATGTTATCTCTTCTGACTATCTGACTACCCTCAGATGCAAGCTGATTAGGCTCAGCCCCTCCCCAATTCCAAGGAAGACTGAGAGGGAACTGTCTCCAGTTAGGTGTGATTGGTGAAATCATAGACCATAGTAACACTGATCTAATAGGAACATCAGAGTTTCATCCAGTTTTATTTTTCCAAATGAAGAAACTGAAACCCAGAGAGGTTAAGGAAATAGCCCATGATCACATATGTACTAAGCATCAAAAGTAGAATTTGAACAGTTCTTCTAATTTCAGAGACAATGTTTATTATAAATGGCTCATGAATACTTAATCCAGTGATAAAAAAATTTTTTTATTAAGGCATCTTAATAAATGGCACCCTTTTTTCAAGGGAAGAGGGGCCTCAAAATCTGCTAGGTGTTATAGGCACTTTGAAAGGTTTTGTTCATGCCAGTCATGGGCTGGGGTCACAAATCTAATTGATACATTTGTCCCTACACATTTTCCCCACATTGCTCATTATACTAATGAACAAGAATAGCTACTTCCTTGAGCAGAAGAAGGATGGAGACCCTAGGTTAACTCAGAACTAGTTGGGGCAGATTTGACCTAATTTCAGGTTTTGATCAGATTGAGGCTAAATCTTTTGTCTAAACTCACTCACCTGCCCATGCAACAGTACAGGCAGACCCCAGTCTTTGTAATGTAAACTAATAATTCTCCCTTCACATTCTTGTGGAACCCAAACACCCCCATATTCCTCACAATGTTCATTCTATCATACTACACAACACCAATGATGTTTGTATCCATCTTAATATGCCTTTCTTTTTACTTTTGTGTAATTATTATGTTTTCTCAGAAATAAGAGTTTCTCTGTTTCACCCTTTGGTTTTGCCTTTGGAGAGAATACAAATTATTGTAATCTGTTTCTAGGTATGAAGCACCACCTCTACTGATCCAAATGGGAAATCTAGTTTTCAGTCCTGGGATGGTTTCTCTTAAACATATGCCATGGAAATATACACACTAATAAAATTGTAAATATTCCCAAGTATTTAAATACAAATTAGATTCCTGAGTCAAAGGATAAGTTTTGTAGCTGTCTTTGTATATCATCAGTTCACTCTCCAAAAATTTTAAAATAATATATATATATATATATATATATATATATATATATATATATATAGCACCAAGGTATCATAGGAGCAACATTCCAAAGTGCTGTCCAAACAAGAATAAAATTAAATTGGATTATAGTTTAAGTAGATATTGAACTATATCAAAGATCATATTATTTTAAAAATAGAAAAGAAACAAATACTGTACCTCTCACAGTTATGGATAAGAGATGTATTTTTAACCAGATAAGAGATAGATAGAAACAATTACAAAAGATAAAATAGATAAAGTTGATTACTTGAAACTGAAAAGTTTCCGCATAGACAAAATTAATGCAACTAGGGTAAGAAGCAAAGAGGCTGAATGGGGAAAAAACCTTATATCATATTTCTCTGAAGAGGGTTTGGAATCCAAAATATATAATAAATAAATCTATAGGCATATTCCCCCAATAGATAAATGGTCAAAGGATATGAACAAATAATTTTCAAAAGAACTGCAAAGTATTCATAACCACATTAAAAAATGCTGCAAATCACTAATAATAAGAGAAATGCAAATCAAAACAACTCTGAGATTTAGCTTTATACTCTGCTAATTGACAAAAATGAACAAAAAATGGCAACAATGTTGGAGGAGTTCTGAGAAGATGAACACATTAATATATTATTGGTGGAAGTGTAAATGGTACAAAAATTTTGAAAAATAATTCTAAATTATGCAAATAAAGTGAGTAAAATGGCTTCTTTTGAATCAGATTTTATTACTGGGTAAGTAAATCTAAAAAATTCCCCACATACTTCAATATATTTATAGCAGCATTTTTTTTCTGATAGCTAAGAACTGAAAATAAAATAGATATTCATAGATTGGAACAAATTCTAGAGAAGATGGATATAAGGGAATGCAACTGTAATGTAATAAATGATCTGTGTGATGAATACAAATAAGATGAATACATGTAGGATCTATATGAGATGATGCAGAGTAAAGTAAGCAGAAACTATTAGTAACTGCAAAAATGTAAATGGAAAGTAAAAAACAAAATTATAAAGATCAAGTGGTACTTAAATGAAGAGATATGAGAAGATATCTCCAAACTATGCCTGAGTGGAAATAAGAGATCCAGAGATTTTATACATTGTATATGTTATACAGTGTATGTGTTTTCTGATTTTCTGAACATATCAATTAATTATGATGATTTTTTTCTCATTGGAAAAAACCAAAACATTATTTGTCATATGGGATGGCTCTTGAGGAAGGGGAAGGAGGAGAAATACATGGGATACTATGGTGATATAAGAAACAAAAAAGATCAATAAGAATTATTTTTTAAAATGTAATTTATAAAATAAAAATATATTAATATAAATATATTTTAAAACTCAGGGGTGGCTAGATGGTACAATGGATAGAGCACCAGCCTTAGAGTCAGGAGTACCTGAGTTCAAATCCAGCCTTGAACACTTAATAATTACCTAGCTGTGTGGCCTTGGGCAAGCCACTTAACCCCATTGCCTTGCAAAAACTTAAAAAGACAAACAAAAAATCCAATTTAATCAATATGTAGCTCATAGGATCCTTATATATGGTTTTGTTGTGTTGAGTCTCAGTCCTGTCCAATTTTATGTGACTCCATTTAGGGTTTACTTAGCAAGGTTACTGGAAAGGCATTTCCTTCTCCAGTCCTTTATACAGATGAGAAACTCTGGCAAACAGGATTAAATGACTTGCACAGGGTCACAAAGCTAGTAAATATCTGAGGCCAGATCTGAGCTTAGGAAGATGAGTGCTGCTATCTACCTTCCTTATGTTTGGTTTAGTGACCATCATTTCTATTTGAGTTTGATATCACTGGTTTAAAATACAAAAACAATTTGCCTGTTTTCCTGAATCCCCAACAGCATTGAATTCTAGATATAACAAACATCCTACAAGATAGAATTTAACAGGAACAAAGGAACATCTGGTGAAGTATTTTGAGATATTTGAGCAAAGAGAGACCTACATGTTCAACTAAATCAATGAAAACAAAAATCAAATAAAGGACACACCCCCAAAAAACATCAAACTAGGGGCAGCTAGGTGGCGCAGTGGATAAAGCACCGGCCCTGGAGTCAGGAGTACCTGAGTTCAAATCCAACCTCAACCACTTAATAATTACTTAGCTGTGCAGCTTTGGGCAAGTCACTTAACCCCATTGCCTTGGGGAAACCTAAAAAAAAAAAACCCCAAAAACAACAACAACAACAACAACAAAAAAAATCAAAGTCACAACATGAATGCACATGCTTATCATTAGTGATTCCCTTTATTTTTATTATACTCTCTTTACTACTTTCACTCACTCTTCCATTTTAATGCTTTTTAATAAATTCTGGCCACTCCCTGAGTACAGAAGCTACTTCCCTGTGCTCCCTCTCAATAGGTTGGATTTGACTCTAAGTTGAAATGAAAAATCAGAAGGCAAGGAATATTAAAATGATGGAGCATGTATTTTTCTGAATGATGAGCGCTGATAAAATCACCTTTTATGTAGCCTGAGCAGCACAGCACTGCAATCAACAGCCTGAACCAAGAGACAAGTCTTTTTTAAAGGTGGAGCTGGAGAGGACCTTAGTGATTATGTAGCCCAACCCTCTCATTATACAGATGAAGAGACCAAGACCTCAAAAGAGTAAGTTGACTCAAATCTATCTCCATTCCAGACTATTCTCCACTCAGCTGCCAAAGTGATTTTTCTAAAGCATAAGTCTGATCATGTACCTTACCATTTAAAACTATATTCCATTTACTCTGAACTTACCGAATTTATGTCAGTTTAGGTATATATCTCCCTATCCCCTAATTCCAATAAAAGCTTGAGGACCAGAACTATTCATATTTTTTCTTTGTATTGGCAATACTTAGCATAGATTTTGTCACACACTAAATACTAGATTGTTGTTGATAGCTGAATGATCTGGAACACATCCTTTACTTGAGACTAGTTGAGAGTAAACCAAGGGAACCAATAGTGGCAGAGAAAGAATTAGTTTTCTGACTCCCAATTCACTTTCTCAACCTATACCATACTCCTTTCCTAGAGAGATTTTCTATTTCTGTAGAAATGTACAAGAGTGAACTTAACATGTCTTCTATTTTTTTAGCTTTTTTCCTTTATCCCTTTTACTCTCATTTTTCTTCTAAGTTTGTCTTGAATTTTTTTATTTGTCTTCAGATTTAAGGGCTAAATGAGCTGGAGACCTACTCAAGCAGTAGAAGGATAAAGAACCAGGGTTTCAAGTGACACAATTATTTACCAACTTCTACTTGTGATCAGTTATTTGTGTGACATTGGAGATTACAAAGAGGGAGCGGGATCAGCCCTTTCCTACTAGCAAAGGGGAATGAAAGTGACATGATGACTGTAAAAACATTTCACCCACCTTCTTACTAGTAAAAATTCAGAGCCAAGATGGCAACAGGAGAAGGTCCTCTCTTAGGTGCTCTCTCTCCAAATTTATAAAATAAGGACTCTAAATTTTCTAGAGACAGAACCCACAGAGGGACCTAGTGAGGCAGTTCTCCAGCCCAAGGTAACCTGGAAAATAGCGGAAAGGCTCAGCTCCACGGGGTTAGAGGGAGGGCTGCCAGAATGACGGAACTTCAGCCTCTCAGAGGCAGCCCCAGGGTGCTGGGAGCCATGGCTCAGGGCAGCGGGGGCAGTTTCCTGACCATCACCCCGGGGGAGCACTGGGCACAACTTGGAAGATCAGCGGGGAGGCCTCTGCCAGAGCAAGTGCCTGAAGCCCAGCCCTTAGGGCACTCAGCAAACAGTGTGGCTGCTGCAGCCCAGATCTAGGAACTAGAAGCAGGCTGAGCAGGTAAGCAGGAGCCCCCAAGCAACTCAACCTTGAGTACTCAGTCTAGGTAGGGGAGTGGAGAGAGACATCTGAGGTCTGTCCTCTATACCTGGAATAGTACTCTGGGGCTCTGACCACATTCAGATCCTGATCACAGTCTAGGCCCCCCCATAGAACAGCAGGCCCCCCCCACCTCAGCCCCATGGCAGTGGGGTGCGCTTGTTGTCATTCACAGACCAGGAGGGAGGACAGAACTTCACACACTGAGATCCTTGTGGAGAGGGGTACCAATAATACTCAAAAGCTCAGGAAGCACCCCAAGACCAGGCACAGGCTGGGGATATGAGTAAACAGAGAAAAAAGAGGAACATCATTGAGAAATACTTTGTCTATGATCCCAAGAAGGATCAAAATACTCAATCTGAAGATGAGGAAGTACAAGATCCTGCAACTAAAGACTCCAAGAAAAACAGAAATTAGGCTCAGGCTATGATATAGCTCAAAAAAGATTTCAAAAATCAAGTGAGGGAGATAGAAGAAAAATTGTTAAAAGAAATGAGAGAGATGCAGGAAAAACATGAAAATGAAGTCAGCAGCTTAGTCAAGGAGATCCAAAAAAAATGCTGAAGAAAATAGTATATTAAAAACCACCTTAGGCCAACTGGATAAAACAGTTCAAAAAGTTATTGAGGAGAAAAATGCTTTAAAAAGCAGAATTGGCCAGATGGAAAAAGAGATAAGAAACCTTTCTAAGGAAAACAAATCCTTCAAATCTAGAATGGAGCTGAAGGAAGCTGCTACATATTCAGGAAAGATAATTTAAAAATTATTGGGATACCTGAAAGTCATGAGCAGGAAAAGAGCCTTGACATCATTTTTAAAGAATTCCTACAGGAAAATTGCCCAGATATCCTAGAAGCAGAGGGCAAAAATAGAAATGGAGAGAATCCACCGATCTCCCCAAGAAAGAGATCCCCCCCCAAAAAAAAACAACCCCCAGGAATATTATAGCCAAGTTCCAGAACTCCCAAGTCAAAGAGAAAATATTACAAGGAGCCAGAAGGACACAATTCAAATATCGTGGAGCTGCAGTCAGGATCACACAGGGCCTAGCAGCAACTACATTAAAGGCTCATAGGGCTTAGAATATAATATTCCGGAAGGCAAAAGAACTTGGAATGCAACCAAGAATCAACTACCCAGCAAAACTGAACATCTTCTTCCAGGCAAAAAGATGGACTTTTAATGAACCAGGGGAATTTCAAATGTTCTTGTTGGAATGGGCAGAGCTGAACAGAAGGTTTGATCTTCAGGTACAGGACTCAGGTGAAGCATAGAGAGTGGAGGAGAAGGGGAAAATATGAGGGACTTAATGATAATGAACTACATGAATTCCAGCTTAGAAAAATGACACTGATAATACTCAGGAAACTTCTCATTTAATAGAGCACGTAGAAGGAGTTTTTATGGATGAAGCACAGGAGAAAACTGAATTTGAAGATATAATATATTGTAAAAATGGAGTCAATGGCTAAAAGGGAAATGTAATGGGAGTAATAGAAAAGAGAGGTAGAATAGGCTAAGATATTTCATATAATAAGCTTTTTATTTTAGTACAATGAGCTATTGCAATGATATGGAAGGGGGAGGGCTAGGGGGAATGAGGGAGCCTTCGCTCTCATCAGAGGTGGCTCAGAGAGGAAGTCTCATATATACTCAATGGGGTATGGACATTTAGAGTAAGAGGGAAAGAAGAGGGAAAGGGGGATGGGGGGATGTGAGTGATGGAGGAGAGGGTGGACCTCGGGGGAGAGTGATCAGATATAGCACATTTTCTTTTTTACTTCATGCAAGGGGCTGGGATTGGATGGCCTGTCTGGGATCACAGTGCTCGGTGATTGCTGGGCCTGAGGGGTGGTAGGTGGGCTCAGGGCCTCTTGGTCCCAGGGCTGGTTATTAATCTGCTGTGCCACTCAGCTACCCTACAGCACATTTGAGAGGTGGGACAGAGTGAAAGGAGAGAGAGAATATAGTGTAGGGTACTGGGTAAGTACGAATGGAGGGAGTTGCAATCAGCAATGGCAGCAGTGGAAAATTATGGAAGTAGCTTTTGCGATGGACTTATTCTAAAGAATGTGATCCACCCATGACAGCTGGTGTTATTGGAAGACAGACTGAGACTGAGGCACATTTATTATTATTATTATTGTTATTATTGTTATTGTTATTGTTGTTTTGGGGGGGTTGTGGGGAGGATGGGGTTGGGTGGCTTGCCCGGGGTCACACAGCTGGGTGATTGTTGGATGTCTGAGGCTGGATTTGGACCTGGGTGCTCCTGGCCCCGGGGCTGGTGCTCTGTCTGCTGTGCCACCTGGCTGTCCTTATTATTATTATTATTATTATCATTGTCATTATTATTATTACTACTACTATCATCATTTTAATTTGTTTTGGGTTTTTTTTTTGGTTTTTGCAGGGCAGTGGGATTGGGGTGGCTTGCCCAGGGTCACAGCTGGGTGATTGTTGGGTGTCTGGGGCCAGATTTGGGCTTGGATGACTCTAGGGCTGGTGCTCTGTCTAATGTGCCACTTCACTGCCCCTATTATTGTTTTTTTCATTTTCATTTTCATTTTTTTCCTCTTTCCTTTATTTTATTGCTCATGAGGGTCTATATTTTTTGGGGGAGGGGTATTATGTTTACTCTTAAACAAGAATATTTTAATAATGTATAAAAACATCATTTGTACAAAATAAAATAAATATAAATTTTTAAAAATTAAAAATTAAAAAATTAAAAATAAATTTTAAAAAATTCAGGTAAAAAACTCAGAAGGTCAATAGAACATAGTAATGATATAAGCTAGTTAGAATGAAGCCAGGGTAGACTCAATTCAACACAAACATTTGCTTAGCACATATTTAGTAGTGAAAGAGATATAAAGATTAAATATGAGAGCAATGACTGCCCTTAAGGAGAATGCAGTCTTATGGGGGATGGGGGTCGGAATCTTAATCCATATATAAAATATATATATACATATATATCTATATCCATCTATTTATATCTATATATACATATATGTAAGTATATATATTATATATATATTTTTTTATGAGGAAGCAGCAAAGGGGAGTCAGACAAAGTACTATGAGATATTTATAGAAGAAACCCTTTTTAATTGAGATGGTTGGGTAGACTTCATAGAGGTGAGTCCTGAATTTGACCTTGAACTTCAAGATGGATATAAGGATTTCAATAGCAGAATATTGGTCATACCAAACATGACACTCATCCCCTGACAGCCTAAGGGATAGACTAAAGATATAGAATTAGACATATTAGACAATATTTTTGGACTTGGCAAATATATGAATTTATTTTATTTGACTATGACTATTTGCTTCAAGGATTATGTTCTTTTTTTTTTTTCTATGGGGACAGTTCAGGAGGAAACACAGACCAGAAGAAAGCTTGTAAAGCAACATGTTGAATTTTATATATACATCCATAATATATCCATATATTGATATAACAAATATATAGAGATATATGCATATATTGACATATGCTAAAGTCAGCTATATATAATAAAAAATCATAGTTTCACATAAAATTCTCTTTTACTTTTTACAAGGAAATGTTCTTTTTTGGTGTTAGAGTTGAAAATTTTTAAAAAATAAATTTAAAGTTTTTTTTAATGGATCATAAAAATCAAAAACAGAAAATAAAAAAAAATTTGGTACCTCTGATTAGACAAGTATTTAACTGAATCTTTAGGTTCTGACTGAACCACTGCACTGAATCTAAAATGCCTCAGAACAGATCACTATCAGTTGGATGTTTTATTAACATTAAAAACAGCAACATCTAATTAATAACAAACAGCTGTCAATCCAATTCTGAAGTTACAGAGTAATCCTTTTAGCTTGACTCCTATAACAGGTTTGTTCTTGAATGCTAGAGAGAACAAAAGACAAAATATTTCACAGAATTCCAGAGCTGGTTATATAAGCAATCAAACAATACATGAAAGAAATCCCCACTTTAGTATATCCAACAAATGGTGTTTCTCTATCTCTAAACAAAGAAGTATTGTATCTTCAGGTATCTATCTTCAGAATCTTTGTTCATCATCTCCATGAGTTTACTCTATTATCTGTCTTATTCCCATTTGTTTTTCAGAAGTCAAAACTCCAGTCAAATATCTTCTTGCTCCTACCCCTCTCCTGAAATTCCCAACAACCCAGTCCTGTAATTCAATTTACTAGGAAAAAGACTCCACCCATATCCTACAGTCAAACTGCTGATCTCAGTGATGAAGTCAGAAACAGATGTTGGGTCAAAACATGTGAATACATGTCAGTTAACAATGAAGAAATCAGAAGCAAGAAGTTATGATTGTTTCTTGAAAACTAAGCTAATCCTTTTCATAAGTTGGAAACTTGTTTATCTCTTTGATCATATCCCTTCCACTGGAATTATAATGTTGTTCTTCATTTTTTTTTAAGTTTTTGCAAGGCAATGGGTTAAGTGGCTTGCCCAAGGCCACACAGCTAAGTAATTATTAAGTGTTTGAGGTTGGATTTGAACTCAGGTACTCCTGACTCCAGGGCCGGTGCTTTATCCACTTCACCACCTAGCTGCCCCCTGTTCATTTTCAAAGAAGACCATGACATCAGGCAGGTGATGCCATGATGTGAATTGGATTTGAGTGAGGGGAACTGTGCTAAATCACCAGCCTCACTTTCTTCATCAGAGCCACCTGAGTCCACTGATCAGTTATGAATCAGGATGAGGAGATGGCCCTGGATGCAAGGCAATCAGGGTTAAGTGACTTGCCAAGGTCACACAGCTAGTAAGAGTCAAGTGTCTGAGACTGGTTTTGAAAGCCTGTCCTCTTGATTCCAAGGCCAGAGCTCTATCTCCTGTGCCACCTTAGGTCTCTGGTTTTATTCTGGCTCACAGGAATGGTTCAAACTGGAATTATATTCCAAATGTCTATTTCCAAGTATCCAGCTGTTTCCTTTTGCTGACCTTGGTCATAATTCCTTCAGGGTCTTAGCTATGATTCTAGTTAAGTGGTAACCTTACTTTAGGAACCTCAAAATATCAGAAACTTTGTACTTGCTCTTGAGATTGGACAAAGTCCTTTAATATATATACATATACATATACATATACACATACACATACACATACATATACATATACATATACATATACATATACACATACACATATATTATATATTTGTATGTGTTTATATATGTACATGTACATATATGTTTTAATTCTGGAATAAAACAAGCATTTCAATAACATAATTTTAAAAATGATTGCCTATGCAACTGCAAATCAGTTATGTACAACTTTCTATTCCTTTTAAATATAAAGTTATCATGTAACTTCTTTTTCCTTCCTACTCCCCACATGCTGCCCTAATGATGCCTACTATTAGATGCAAATATGTATACATATTTAAAATCATTCTATATATACTTCTACTTATCAGTTTTTTCCATTGGAATCAGATAGCATCTTCATAGGTCCTTTTGTGGCTGATTTGTTTATTTATATTAGTCAAAATGATAGTCATTCAAAGTTGTTCTTAAAACAATATTGCTGCTACTGTATACAATGTTCTCTTGGTTCTGCTCATTTTATACTTATTTTGTGCAAAACTATCCATGATGAACCTCTCATAACTACTAAATAAAAATAGAGAGGAGTATATATATTTTTCCACTGTTATGACCCTTTTATAAAAACTGATCATATCTTAGGCCATAAAATCCTCATAAGCAAAAATATCAAATAAAAACTTTATTGATCACTGAAAAAAGTATTAAAAATCAAGAGAAGAATAAATACCTTAATCTGAAAAAACTGTTAGGTCAAAGAAAAAATCATTCATCATTAATTAAAAAATCCTTAAAGATAATGACAACAATGAAACAGGATTATAAAAGAACAGAGCAATAAATTGAGAAAAGTGACCCATCAGAGAGAGAAAGAAAAAATATATTTAAAACAACTACAGACAATATAAAATACTTGAGACTCTGCCTTCCAAGACACCCACTGTAACTATATAAATAAAATTACAAAACACTCATCACACAAATAAAGATAAAGCTAAATAACTGGAGAAACATTCATTGCTAATAGGTAAGCTAAACCAATATAATAAAAAATGAAAACTTAGCTAAATTTACTTATTCACTTCTATACCATACAAACTACCAAAGAATTATTTTAGAGAGCTAGAAAAAATAAACAAAATTCATTTGATGGAAAAAAAAGGTCAAGAATATTAATCAATAAACATTTCAATCAATAAATAAACATTGAAGTGTCCCCTAGATGCCTGTCAGGCATATGAGTAGTTAGGTGGCACAAATAGTGAATACAGTACTGGGCCTGGAGTCCAAAACATCTTTATTCAAATCCAGACTCAAAAACTGTGTGAGCTGGGTAAGTCACAACTCCTTTTGGCTCAGTTTCCTCATCTGGAAAATGAGTTGGAAAAGGAAATGGTAAATCACTCCAGTATATTTGCTAAGAAAACCTCAAATGGGGTCATGAAAAATCAGAAAAGACTGAAATGACTGAACAATAACAACAACGAACTGTATATCAGACATGAGGCAACTAGATGACTTAGTGAATAGAGTGTTGGGTCTGGAGTCAGGAAGACCTGGGTTAAAATTTGACCTCAGACATTCACTAACTGTGTGATCTTGGGTAAGTCACTTAACCTCTGATTTTCAAAATCATTCCAGTACCTTTGCCTAATCCATATAGGGTCACAAAGTCAAATGTGACTGATCTGAAGAACAACAACCTAAACCAAGCACATTGCTAAGTGCAGAAGATTAAAAAAAAGGCAAAAGGCAGTCCTTGCCTTCAAGATGCTTGTTTAATGGGGAGACCACATTTGAACAAGCTATATAAAGGATAAATAAAAAATACTTAACAAAGGGAAGGTACTAGAATTAAGAAAAGTTGCAAAAGGCTTCCAGTAGAAGATGGGATTTTAACTGGGACTTAAATGAAGTGAATAAACTAGAAGAAGAACACTCTACTCTTAGGGAACAACCCAAGAAAAAGTCCAGCTCCTAGAGATAAAGCATCTTGATCAAAGAACTTTCAGTGTTACTGGAACCAAAATTACATGTTGGGAAGTAAGGTGTAAGGTAAGAGGGGGCTTAAATTATGAAGCACCTTGGACATCCAATATAGATTTGATCCTGAAGACAATAGTGAGTCATTGGAATTTATCAAGTAGGAGGGGTAACATGATTGGATCTGAGCTTTAGCCACTTTAGAAGCTGAATAGGTAGATGGATTGGAGTGGGAAGAGACTTGAAACAGGCAGAACTTCCAGCAGGCTATAGCAATAATTCAGGTGAGAGTCGATGAGAGCCTGCACTAGAAGGGTGACAGTGACAGGAGGAGAAGGAAGCACATTCAGGAGATGAAAAAAGTGCAATCAACAGTTCTAGGTATCACATTGGATATTGGATGGGGAGGAGAAGGAGGAGGAAATCAACGAAAAGAAATGGGAAGGAATGGAGCCTTGAAGAACCAAAATTCAAACTATATTACAAAACTATAATCATCAAAACATTTTGGAACTGGAAAAGAAAAAGAGTAGTTTATTAAGGTAATGTATAGGTTATACAATAAACAGAAGCAATTGAGCACATAATATAATGTTGATACATTTTGGAAAATGTATTTGTTTTTTGGAAAAATTAGTGGAGCATGGAAGAAATTAATTGTCTTATCTATGGATAAGGAGAAGTCTTCAATTCATGACCAAATAAGAGACAGAGAGGTTTGTGAAAACTAAAATGAATAGTTTTGATTAAATGAAAATTTAAAAGTTTTACACAAACAAAAGCAATGTATCTAACTTAAAATGAAGCCAGGAAACTGGGAAAAAAAATCTTTGTATTAAGTTTCTCTAATAAAGATCTCATTTCTCGAACATATAAAAAACTGAAACAAATTAATAAGAATAAGAGCTATTCCTCTTAATTGATAAATGATCGAGAATATAAACAGGAAGTTTTCAGAGGAAGAAATAAAAACTACCAATAGTAATATAAAAATGTTCTAAATAAATAAATAATTAGAGAATTTCTGAGATATGAGTCAATCTCATAACAGAAAAGGAAAATGATAAATGTTGAAGGGGCTATAGAAAAACAAACACATTGATGTACTACTGGTAAATCTAATATCAAGAAAATAATAAAATAAGAAAAGTGGAATTTGTTGAATTCAGAGAAGCAAAAACACCTAAGTACAGATTAAATTCAACAACCAATGATGAAAAACACTTTCATCCTTTTACTAAAATGGTGGACTATCCTTGTGAATTGTTGAATACAATGTCAGATGTCAGTTGTTTTGAAAGACTATTTTGAACAACTATCTTTGTATAGTTGATGAACCTGTAAATAGCACAATCATTCTGGAGAGCAATTTGGAACATACATAGACACAAAAAAAGTGCACACTTTGACTCAACTATAGCACTGCCAGGCTATACCCAAAGGAGATCAAAGAAAGAAAAAAAAAACATCTTTTATGTACAAAAATGTTCTAACAGCTCTTTTGTTAGTAGCCAAAAAAAGAAACTGAGATGATGTTGAACAATTGAGAAATGGTTGAATAACTTGTGATATATGAATATGATGAAGTACCCTATTGTGTTGTAAGAAATTATGATTTCAAAAAGATATGGACAGGGGTGGCTAGATGGCACAGTGGATAGAGCACTGGTCCTGGAGTCAGGAGTACCTGAATTCAAATATGGCCTCAGACACTTAATAATTACCTAGCTGTGTGGTCTTGGGCAAGCCACTTAACCCTATTGCCTTGCAAAAACTAAAAAAAAAAAAAAGGTATGGACAGATATGGACAGACATATGAGCTGTTGCAGAGCAAAGTGAGTGAAAAGAGAAATAATTTATATTCTAATATCATTATTAGAAGAATGAACAATTTCAAAGCCTTTTATAAACTCATGAAAACTGAAATGAACAAAGCTAGAACAAATTAACAATATTACTGGGGCAGCTAGGTGGCACAGTGGATAGAGTACCAGCCCTGGAGTCAAGTGGACTTGAGTTCAAATATGTCCTCAGACACACTAATTGCTTAGCTGTGTGACCTTGGGCAAATTACTTAACCCCATTGCCTTAAATAAAATTAAAAAATAAGTTTAAAATTATAAAAAAATTAACAGTACTATTAAAAGATACCATGAAAGTTGTAATAACAATAATCAACACAATCCTATGACTATTCTTAATTTCAGAGGAATGATAATGAAATATGGTATCCAATACAAGGAGAAATGGATTTAATGTGCACTGTAAATTTTAGATATTTTTGTGTGCCATTGAAGGAGTTTGTTTTACTTGACTTTGTGTATTTGTTAAAAGAATTAAAAAAAATTTTAATCCCAGTGGTGAAAGGGGCTGATGATGATGATGATGATGATGATGATAATAATAATAATAATAATAATGTTTGTCCTTCAGAGAGGTCATGCCATGACAAGCACATGAAATGGATTTGAGTGAGGGGAGTGCTAAGTCACCAGTCTCACTTTCTCCTCCAGAGCCATCTGGGTCAAGTGGTCAGATAAGAATCAGGACAACTGGGGGCAGCTAGGTGGTGTAGTGGATAAAGCACCAGCCTTGGAGTCAGGAGTACCTGGGTTTAAATCCGGTCTCAGACACTTATAAATTACCTAGCTGTGTGGCCTTGGGCAAGCCACTTAACCCCATCTGCCTTGCAAAAACCTAAAAAAAAAAAAATTAATGATCAAACTTTTGCAAACCATGTGTCTTAAAAGTCAATTTTTCTGAGCATCAGCTTCCCAACAAAAAGGTAAAGTATTTTAAAATCTGCAATTGGAGAACATTAGTAGCTTCAGAGACCCTTTTAAAAAGTCACAATGCAATATTTTGATAAGATCCATCCCTAGAATCTCTGAATTTGGAAGAGGCCTAGGAAATCACAGATTTAAAATAAGAAGAGGTCAGCTAATTCAGCTCTGTCATTTTAGAAATGAGGAAGTTAAGGCCAAGTAGGCTCAGCTTAAGTCACTGACTCAGTTTAAGTCACTGACTGTCACCTTGTCAGAGGCAGGATTTGAAACCAAGTGATCTTGTTCTTCAATCAATGCATTTTCCACTCAAAAGGTCATGTAGTCCGATTCATACTTGTACAGAAATTTGTGAAGAAAGGTTATCTGGCATCTACTTAAAGACCTCTAATGAAGAGGAATTCATTACTTTCTGATAGAGCAATAGTGAAAATTAGCTTGAGTATCTTAAGAAGATAGGAATGCAATTGTCAAGTTAGCATAAATGATAATGTAGTGAAAATAATTTATATTACCTTAATAAGAGAGTTTATCAACTTACTATAACAGATTCCATTTTAGGATTGAGCTGATTTGAGTAAACTGTTTTTAAATAATAAAGAAATGCCTTTGTGATATGATCTAGTAAGCTATATGTGAATGTTATTAAACAACTGATAAACAAATATTGACCTTGCGACAAAACAAACCACCAATGAAAAAGTATTAAAAACAACTTTATCAGTGATTTTGAAGAAAACTTAGGAACACCCATAGCCAAAAGTAGAAAAACCTACCTAATAGTCCAGGCTGCAGTCTGCTCATGGGGCATGATGAGAGCTGACTCCTGTGATCCCCACACTTGAGACTCAGGCAAGTCGGTGTAGGGTATTATTGATTGGTTGACTGAGCTTTGACAATGACAGAGAGAAGCACTTTTTCTCTGATATCCAACTGGGAAACATGTTCAGTTCCATATGAAGTATGCTTAAAGAAAGCTCTAAGAGGACAGGTTAGTGATGTGTTTTTATATAGAATTATTTGCATGCTTTGATTAATCAAGTTTGTAAGCATTGAAAAGTGTAATTCCAAGTTGCTTCTATCAGTATATGTATAATTGGTTATACCCTGGCAGAAATGTAGGTTACAACTCTCGTCATTGTTTTGTTGTTGATGTTCAGTCATATCTGTGAGCCCATTTGGGGTTTTCTTCTCTTTTTAAATTTTTTATTTATGGCAGTGGGGTTAAGTGACTTGCCCAAGGTCACATAGCTAGGTCTGAGCTAAGTGTCTGAGGCTGGATTTGAACTCAGGTCCTTCTGACTCTAGGGTTCTATCCACTATGCCACCTAGCTGCCCCTATTTGGGGTTTTCTTGGCAAAGATACTAGAGTGGTTTGACATTTCCTTCTCCAGCTCATTTTAAAGTTGAGGAATTGAGGCAGAGTTAAGTGATTTAGGCAGCTCTAATAACCAGAAGGGTTTTTCCTTACTCTGAATTTAAAGCTGCATCTTTTCTACTTCTACTCATTTGTTTTTTGTTTTTGATAGTTACCCAGGTTGTACATATCTCTTCTGAAGGTAAATTTGCCTTTGGGTCTGCCTGCCCTCCTCCCTGCTGACTCTTTGACTCTGAATACCTCAACTTGATCTGTGAGCCTTGGAATTTACATCACTTTGATCTAGGGACATTTTGCAACTTTCCTAAACTTGCAGAGACCATCTAATCTCCCTTAAAGATTAAATGTTCTCTTTTCCCACCCTCCCTGAATTGCTCCAAGCCTGAACAAACCCTGTTATTACTCAATCACCAACTTCACTTAAGGGTCATCCTTGCCTCAGGTCTGTCACTTACAAGTGAGTCTGGCTTGATTGGACCTGGCTAAGGCCTGGCTGGTTCCTACCCTGGCCCACCTCAATCAAAAACACTAGAAAAATAGTCAATGAAATAAGTACAGGAGGGTAAGTTCTGCAACCAAGAGCAGGAAATGTCACATGGTATCACTAGATATATGATGATTAAATATCCTGGGGTCAAATGAAACTGAATGCTTGAAAGATTAGCTTTTAACCATCTATAACTGTTATAAAATTCAAAATACATTGTACAGCATTGTGAGCAATGGTGAAATAAGTTCTGGGTCCTGATCTTCTCTACCATCTCCTACTAATAAATATAATAACAATAATAAAAATGATAAAGAGGATAATAATTTTAAAAATACACTCTTGAGGATTTGGGGCTTCCTCATAGTTTAATTATAAATTGACTTTTCTTCTGACTTGATACAATGCAGACTCTTAGAAATTTTTGATAATAATGAGTATTTATTGAGTGCCTACTAGGTCCTAGGGATTGGAGAACAAAGCCTAAAACAGTCCATACTTGCAACTGCTTTTATTTTAACTATATATATACATACATATATATATATATATATATTTCTATATATATATATAAACATTTATAGCACAAATATACAATGATTAAAAGCAAATATATAAAAAGTGGTGAAATACAATGTGTCTGAAAGGGAGGGTACAAGTAGCAGGGCAATCAGGAAAGGCCTCATGCAAAAGATGGTATCTGAGAAGGAAGAGAAAAACTAGTGTATTCCAGTCAAGGCAAAGTTGCTTCCAAAGTATCCTGTGTTATGGAACAACAAAGAGAAATCCAGGTTGTCAGAAGAAATGCTATAAGGTTGGAAAGATCATTTGGGGCCAAGCTGTGTAATGTTTTAAAAGCTAAATAGAGGAGTTTATAGTTTATCCTAGGGGTAAAAGGAAGACCATAGAATTGTCTGGATAGGGGAATCCATGGTCAAATTCATACTTAGGGAAATTACTTTAGTAGCACTATGTAAGACAGAATAAAATGGTGAGAAACTTGAGATAGGAAGACCAATTAGGAAGCTGTTGCAATGATCTAGGAGAAAGGTGATGAAGGCCTAATCTAAGTTAGTAATATGTGAGTGGATATAAGGGGTCATCTGTGACCAGTAGTCTGAAGCTGCAAAAAATGAATTAATGTACTGGAAATGCATGAGCAAAAGTGAACTAATTATCTTCCCTCAAAACCTATCCACCTCCAGGTTTCCTTATTTCTGTTGAGGGCACCACTGTTTCCCCAGTCACTCAAATTTGGAACCTCAGAGTCATCTACAACTTCTTACCTTCCCTTATCCACAAATCAAATTACTTGCCACACCTTGTCATTTCTATCTGAGCAACAAACATCCCCCTTCTCTCCTGTGGGGCACCACCGTGGTTCAACCCATCACCACCTCTCATTGAGACTATTGAAACAGTCTCTAAATTGGACTCCCTGCCTCAAATTTCTCGACTCTCTAATATATCCTCAACACAGCTGGTAAAGATATAGTCTATTAAATCCAGTATTAAATAGAAACTCACTTGGTTGGCATTTAAAGCCCTTCTCAAGCTGGCTAGAGAGTTTTTGGATTCTGCTTGGTTTCCCAAAAATATCTGTTACGCACTGTTGGGAGGAGGGGGGATAACTTTGGTGTCGTTTACTGGTAGGCATTGTTCCAAAAGTGAGAAGTCTCCTATTTAGAAAATCAGAGGAGTTAAACTCAAAAAGAAATAAAGATCACTAAATTATACATAAGGATTCCTGAGGGCTACATATTGGCTTAGAAAACCACATAGTAACATTAACTGTTTTGTTATATTTTTATTTATTTTGTCAAATATTTCTCAAATGATATCTTTGGGAGTGTCCTGGGTCATGTGCTTGACATCTTTGCTGTAGAAATTTGCTTTATATATGTTTTATATGATTGCATATGTATAGATTATATCAGAATGCTTGCCAATCTTCTTGCCAAGGGGAAAGAGGGAGAAAAAGTTGGAAGTCAAGATCTTATATTTTAAAAAATGAATGTTGAAAATTGTCTTTACACATAATTGGAAAAAATAAAATACTATTTTTTTAAAAGACAAAAAAATATCCACTTCATCTGAAAACGAATCTTGACAAGTCTCAAATAATTTAGGACACAAAGATTCATATCTCAGAATCTTCCAAATTGTCAGCGGTGTCAGAGGAGGCCAGGGTAACTAGTAAAGGGCAATTTTGGTGTTATGGCTGTAGTTTAGGTCAAAAGCAGGAAAGAGAAAATCTCCAGTCTTGGAGATGAAAATAGGAGCTCTTGGTTTGACTAGGAAAGTCAAAGTTATAAACAAAGAAACTCTCCAAGTTATGAGTAAAGCATTCAAAAGAAATTACTAGATTGTCTTTGAGGGCAAAGGGGTTTCTTCTGGGCATTTTCATCTTTTAAAAATATCTTCAAGCTTTATGGACTCAAAGTTCAAATTCTGACCTTTGACTCCAAAATACTTGTAGGTTCAGAAGGTTCAGAATTTCATAATTCTGATCCAGATACATTTCAACAATATCTTCTAGTATCTGTGGAAAATCTTATCATGACCAGAAAAGATTTCCTTTTCTTAAGTTTCCTTTCATTTTTCTTTTAATATTAAATGAGTTCTGAGAAAATAAAAGCAGGCTCAGTGCAGTTCTCCTTTTGGTTAAACAAAAATAATGAGATTCCTTCTACAAAAGATATCTGTTTGAGTCATAATACTATGGAGACCTTATTACATATTGTACTTATGACTTTGGTTTATGTTTCTCAACTGCAATAAGAATCTCATGATAACTGAACCATTTTCTCACTTTTATTCATTCACTTCCCCCAGGATATAAGAAGGTTTTAAGAAAATTGGTCACGCAGATTAGCTAGACTTCCCCTGAAGCATTCAGAAAGCCAAAAATAGAAAGACCCTGACTGAAGTCCCCTTTAACTAAGTCACCCCAAAACAGTAAAATGAATCCAAAGTTCACTGAAGTTCTAAAGATGACGTATGTGGTGATGTCACAGAAACCTCAAGCCTGACTACAATTACATAGGAACATACAATTCCCAGTGGTGGAAGTAGTGAACAAACAGCCTGCAGTTTGTTTCCTTTGGCAATCATTATGCAGATCATTAAAAACATGGTAAGTATCTGGTTTGAGCAGCTGTTTCTTAAAGACCTTTACTTTGGGTGATTTGCAGAAGAGAAAAGAGAAAGACTTTTAATAGACTTAAGGATGGTTTCTTAACTTAGTGCAGGAGTCAGTGATTCTCATGGAAATGCATGACCTAGGGCCTTTCACATAGCATAGCCCTCAAATATCTTTTACATTGAATTGAATGCCTTTTTGAAGCTATTAATTATGTGGCAAAGATCAATAATCATAGTATCAAAGAAACTAGAGCTGGTAGGAACTTCAGAAACAATATAGTCCAACTGTTTTCTTTAGCCAATAAGGAAACTGAGACCTGAATTGTTGTAGTGACTTGCCCCAGGTCATACAGGTAGCAGATGTCAAAGACAGCATTCAAATATGGGTCCTCTGATTCCAGACTCAGGATTTCTTCCACTATATATTTATTTTTGGTAGACTGTTCAGAAGAAATAATTCCCAAGAAAAGTATCTGAGAAGTTAATTGCCCAATTGTAATTTTGTTTTTGTTTTTAACCTGGATTCCTACTGTGTCAAGTACATAAAGACTAGAACAGTGGAGTCTTGTTTTTGTTTCTCACAGCTAAAAGTGATTCCTTTATCTTCAAGTTTCTCAAAGCACTTTTCCTAGATCTTTCTTCCTTATTAGGTTATTGGTGTACATCTTTCCCTTGTTACCACCGCAACCACTACCACTACCATCTTCAAACTCCTCCATTCCCATCCCTAACTAACTTGTAATAAGCTCTTTGAGATGTTGTATTTTCCATGTTTACTTTTTGTAGTGCCTAGGCCCCAGTGCCCAGCATAATACATCTCACATATTTTTTTTGGTCTTGATCAATGATTTCATTAGTGTGTGAGAACTCCCAGTCTGGAAAATCCATTCATCTGTACAGATAAGACATTCATCTGTAAATTATGGTTTTATAGAGTGCCTGAACCACTGAGAGATTTAATGATTAGCCTTTGCCTATACAGCTAGTATTTATTTATAGTATTATATATAGTTAGTACTATAACATTACAGTAGTCTAGTGTTAGACTTGGAGTCAGAAAGACTTAAGTTCAAATATAATCTAAGGTACTCTGAATTGTGTGATTTGTGGAAAGTCACATTACTTTTCTTAGTTTCAGTTTCAAATGTCAATAATAATATCTACAGTATTTACCTGGTAGGGTGGCAGTGAAGGCCAAATAAGATTGTGTAAAAAGTGCTTATAAAGTCAGGACTTAAAGTCAGGTCTTCAGGATTCCAAGACTGGTCCTCTCTCCACCATAATACACTGCTTCTCCTAATGACCAATAAGTGATAAGCTCAACTAATTTGGGTGCAAATGCTAAAAGATCTGTTTTCAAAATCCTAGTTCCTACTGTTGGCTCTCTTTACTACTAATAATCCAAGAATCCTAAACACCATCTCCTCATGGCAATATTGACCACAATTATTTTGCCAAGTTCTCTTCCATATCAAGGGATATTTGCTGTTGTTTTTGAGTTTCAGTCATGTTTGACTCTTCACAACCTTTTTGGGGGATTTTCTTGGTTAAGATGCTAAAGTGGCTTGCCATTTTTTTCTCTAGTTCATTTTATAGATGAAGAAACTGAGGCAAATTAGGTTAAATGACTTGTCCAGAGTCATACAGCTAGATCGGATTTGAAGAAAAGGAGATGAGTCTTCCTAACATCAGGCCTAGCACTCAATTTTACCTAACTGTTGGGACACCTAACTTGGCAGTAACTCCTGTTTCATCCCCTTTGAAAAAGTCAACGAATAAGTGTTTTGAGTACTATCTCTGAAAGATCATGCATGGTCTTTCATGAACAAGGAAATAGAGGGTTATTGCTTCTGATTTTTACCTCTGTTTCTTCAGTTTCATATTTTTCTGATTTCTTTGGGAAATTACATTGATTTTAAGTCTAACTAGCGTTGTTAGGAAGAACAAGGACCTTTTGTTCCCTGGATCTATATGAAACTTATCAAGGTTAAGGAAATCTGACTTATATTAATAGCAAAGGTCATTTATTAATTAGGAATTCCAGTCATAAAGGAGTAGGGTTTTAGTAGATGCATTTAAAAATTCTTTTTCTACAAATTCATGGAGTCAGTTAAAACATATATGAGTCCTGGGAAAATGTTCAAATTCATGGTATTCATTAACTGCCATTTTCCTGATAGAACAAAAAAAGAAATATATAAATGACCCAAAGTATTAGATCTGTTCTCTTTTAGATCTTTGTTACATATTGGTACATTTGACAAGCATGGGGAAAACAAGTGAAATTTGTTGAAGGAAAAAGTATAATATTAATCCTATTTGCAAAATTGTGGCAATATTATGTAGTTGTTAGTATACTCCAAGTTTTGGGGCCCTGTCCTGCTATCAATATACATTTACTATGGACACTTTATGCAAGGATTTTACATACTAAGGTAAACAATAGGTACAAAAATTATGAGTTATAGGCTAGGTGAGTCATATTACCTTGTGGCCATCGATTTTCTCATTTGTAAAATAATGATCTCTCAAGTTCTTTCCCCAGTGGCAGCTAGGTGGTAGTGTGGATAGAGTGCCAGGTCTAGAGTCAGGAAGACTCATGTTCCTCACTTAAAACCTGGTCTCAGACATTTACTAGCTGTGTGATCTTTGGTAAGTCATTTAATTCTGCTTGCCTCAGTTTCCTTATCTGTACAAGTTGGAGAAGAAAATGGCAAGCTGCTTCACTGTCTTTGTCAAGAAAATCCCAAATGGACTCATGAAGAGACAAGCAAGACTGAAATGATTAAAGTCCCTTCCTTTAGTTCCTCAATTCTATGACTCATGCATAGTTACTAAACATATTTACTCATTTCTGTGCTTATTTCAGAATGAATTTGAGAACTTTCTCAAGAAAGCTGGTTCCAAACTTGTTGTTGTTGACTTCTCAGCAAAATGGTGTGGTCCATGTAAAAGAATTGGCCCTGTTGTTCATGTAAGTATCACTAACCTCTGTCCTAAATTTTTTTTTTAGGTCTTTGCAAGGCAAATGGGGTTAAGTGGCTTGCCCAAGGCCACACAGCTAGGTAATTATTAAGTGTCTGAGGCTGGATTTGAATCCAGGTATTCCTGACTCCAGGGCCCGTGCTTTATA